>NC_041382.1:254264726-254270857 GCF_002162155.2 Triticum dicoccoides
GGCTGCCGACTCCTCCACCAGGTCAACTACTGGCTGCCGACTCCTCCACCAGGCCGACTGCTGGTTGCCGACTCCTCCACCAGGCCGACTGCTGGCTGCTGACTCCTCCACCAGGCCGACTGCGGGCTTCCGACTGCTCCACCAGGCCAGTTGCCCGAAGTCAGCTGCAGCCTGACGCGACCCCGACGTGACGACCATACCCGGCACTGTTCACGTGTCACCCCAGCCATCATGTACGGTGTCCCTTGTCCCTGGGCACTATTTATGAAGTGACCCAGGGGACAAGGATGACACCCACCATGCCCCCTTGTTCCCATGCCACTACCTAGCTTACTTCCCAAGCTACCCACATAGCTTACATATCAAGCTAGCCATGCCTATATAAGCCAGCCCCATCCATCCATCAGAGGATGGACTCTCAGGGGCACTCACGTATGAGCATCATACTCCCACTCCCACACATGGCCAGGCACATGTGCCACACTAGCTAGCTAGCTCTCATTGCTGCTGATCTCAGATAGAGCTCCAGGAGCATTCTGTACCAGATATACCACATATACTCAGACATGCAGGAGTAGGGGTATTATCTCTCCGGAGAGCCCCGAACCTGGGTAAACTAGCGCGTGCTACTCGCATACCCGTCCCTGGATATTCTAGCAGCAGTCTTGCCCTCACACGAAGCCACCTTGTGGCATATGTCGTCCTGCACCCCCCCCCCCGTGAGAATACCACGACATTTGGCGCCCACCGTGGGGCGGTACTATGCTACTGCGCTGCTGCTGGTTTCGCAGTCCGGGCGGGACCATCTTCGCCTTCACCGCCGCAGCGTCGCACCATCTCTCCGGTACCGGTCAGGGGCTCGACATCGACACGCCCCCAGAATGACCGCGAGGGGCGGCGCGTCCTTGCCATCGGCCTCACCGTCCTTGTAACCTCCGTCGCGGCGTCGCCATCGCCTCTCCGGACACGCTCGAGGGCTCGACATCGAGACGCCCCCGGGCGGCCGTGCGGGACGGCGCGTCCGCGTCGTCGGCCTCGACACCGTGAGCGTCGTTCCACTCACTTGCATCTGCTCGCAAGCTAGCTAGATGCAAGTCAACCATGGTAAAACTACGTCCCATACGCAAGCAAGCAAGCAAATGCCCTAGCAGCTCGATGGATTTTGTAGCTGGCTAGCTACTTGCGTACGTACGTACGTATTATCTTGCTCCCGCAGTTCTGCGTCACTAGCCGCGCCATCTCTGCGCGAGTGCGACGCATGGTCCCCTACTCCGCTCAGTGCTCGCCTCGCCGTCGCCGCTCCCAGCCCGCGTCCGCGCCCACCCGGCTGCGCCAGGCCGACTCCGCCCGTGGCCGCCTGCTCGCCGCTACAGCCGGCCCCGGCCGCGTCCCTATTGATGCCGGCTCCACGCCGTCCCGGCCACTGTCTGCGCCCCCGCACCCGGCTGCCGGCTCCCACGCCCGTCGCCTGTGCCGCCCGCCGGATCCCGTGCCCAACGTCGCCCGTGTCTGGCCGCCTCCTCGCTCGGCTGGCCGACTCCCACGCGCCCGTTGGCCGGGTCACCGCTCCCAGCCCGCGTCCGCCTCCGCACCCGGCCGCCCCCGCGGGCCGACTTCGCCCGCTCGCCTTCCCGCGCCTCTGGCTCCTCCCCGCGGGCGCCCCCGCGGCCGGCTCTTCGCTCCACCCATGCACGCGCGTCGGCCGGCTGCGTCCGTGGCACTCTCGGGATGGCTGGAGACAAAAGAAAGTAAAGTCAACAGGCGGCTGCTAGCCCAAAAGAAAATAAAAATGATGGAGTGCTGCGTCCGACTGCTCAATGCCGGCTGGGAGAAAAAGAAAAGGGCCGGCTGCCCGAGACCCGGCTAAAAAAGTCAGAGGGATCAGCTGCCCATCCGATGGAAAGAAAGCAAGAAAAAGCAAAGGGCCGAGTGCCCGAAAAAAAAGGAGGATCCGACTTTGCAGAGTGCAGTCCATCCAACTGCTCTGATCGACCGCCCGCGTCGCCGCTTGCCCGACTGGCTCGTCTGCCCGGTTTGCTGCCTGGCTGACCGATGAGCCGGTCCGGCTGCGCACTGCCTGCTGAAGAAAAAAAACGAAGAAGACAAAGTAGTTGCCGGGAGATCCGGCCCGACTACACAGCAGTCGGCTCGAATCTCGGGGGCTACACCCAGCGGGTGAGCTGACGCGCCCCCGCCAAAAATTGCAGACAAGAGAAGAACTTTGTCCGGTTATCAGCAGCCGGCAGAAGAGAAAAAAGAAAAAAAAGGGGCGTCGTAAGACGCCTCGCCGCCTGGCCGGTCGAGCCTGACCGGCGGGGCCCCCTTCGAGCAACCGAAGGTTCGAAGGCCGCACCTAGCAGGTGCGCCGACTGTCTGCGGCGAACTCCGCCTCGGCTACGCGAAAACCAATGTGAGCTCCTCACCTGCATATTTTTGCATCGCGAAAGCATGGATAACCTCGAGCGATGCTCGAGGGGCCATCTCCACATTTTATTACAGTTGCATCCCTGTTCGCCCTGGCGCCAGCCAGAGTTGGCCCGGGGGCTGGCCGCTTGGCCTGAGATGTTAGTTCCCGCAGATGGCTTAGTACCGTGCGCGGTACCAAAGGCCCACTCTTAGTCGCAAACCGCAAAGCGGCTGTCCGACTAGCAAGAGTGAACGCTGGAGGACACCCACGCGAAAAACGTCCGGGAAGAAAAACGGATCGGGCGATCCGGCCGTTTCCTTTACAAGTATCTACTCGGTTGAATCTGCTCCCAGACTTTGAGTACTGTACACTCCACTTCACGGCCCACTCTCAGCCACAGACAGCAGAGCGGCTGTCCGGCAAGCAAGAGCACAAGCCAAAAAGCGGAGGGAACACAAAAAATATTAAGGGGGCTCGCACGAAACCGAGTCGGCAACCTCTGCATTAAACTTGCAATGCTTAAAGCAAACATTTGATATGTCTGCGTGGACTAACTTTTGTCTTTTTCATGATCATTTCCATGAACACTCACCAAAAAATCTCCGCCCAACTTTGCCAAGTTGCCCGGAGGCTTGGGGCTACTGTCGGAGTAATTGGACACGGATACCCCGAAGACGGTGAGACAATAATTCAAGACATCGGGGCTAGAAAAACCCCTTAGTCCAAACCACCAGGCCGACTGCTGGCTGCTGACTGCCCGTCCAGGGCGACTGCCGGCTGCCGACTGCTCCACCAGGCCGACTGCTGGTTGCCGACTGCTCCACCAGGCTGACTGCTGGCTGCCGACTCCTCCAGCAGGCCGACTGCTGGATGTCGACTCCTCCACCAGGCCGACTACTGGCTGCCGACTCCTCCACTAGGCCGACTGCTGGCTGCCGACTCCTCCACCAGGACGATTGCTGGCTGCTGACTGCTCCACCAGGCCGGTTGCCCGAAGTCAACTGCAGCCTGACGCGACCCCGACGTGACGACCATACCCGGCACTGTTCACGTGTCACCCCAGTCATCGTGTATATTGTCCCTTGTCCCTGGGCACTATTTATGAAGTGACCCAGGGGACAAGGATGACACCCACCATGCCCCCTTGTTCCCATGCCACTACCTAGCTTACTTCCTAAGCTACCCACATAGCTTACATATCAAGCTAGCCATGCCTATATAAGCCAGCCCCATCCATCCATCAGAGGATGGACTCTCAGGGGCACTCACGTATGAGCATCATACTCCCACTCCCACACATGGCCAGGCACATGTGCCACACTAGCTAGCTAGCTCTCATTGCTACTGATCTTAGATAGAGCTCCAGGAGCATTCTGTACCAGATATACCACATATACTCAGACATGCAGGAGTAGGGGTATTATCTCTCCGGAGAGCCCCGAACCTGGGTAAACTAGCGCGTGCTACTCGCATACCCGTCCCTGGATATTCTAGAAGCAGTCTTGCCCTCACACGAAGCCACCTTGTGGCATATGTTGTCCTGCACCCCCCCCCCCGTGAGAATACCACGACACTCTACATGATCAGTTCCATTGTGTACAATAACTGGCATGCATAGGAATAAAACATAGTGAGATTATGTAAGGAGTGCATGCACAAATCCAGAGTGATGGTAGCAAACTGTGTATAGACCCAAAACCAATGATAGCAGGCAGATAATAGCTTTAGTTAAAAAATACAGATAATGGCTCCTTTAATGTTTGTTTGCACCCAACATGAAACTCATAGTAGACACCGGAGATTAACCAGATAGTAGACAGATAGTACTGATTGCTGCCCCAATATGTACCCCACAACCATTTAAAAACTCAAGTTTAAGCATTAGTTTGGACGTGACTCGGAGTCTAATAGGTGAACACAACGATAATGTAGCATGTCATCATATTAAGCGACGCATAACGTAAGTAGACACGGAACAGTGCGACCTCTCTTGCGGAACCGTGTAGTCCTCAAGGTCATCTGCTCAGTTGATGATGGTAATGCAGTTGCCGTGGTTGCCGGCGGCGGGGACGAAGATCTGAGGCGGCGAAAGACAGTCTGGAGAGCGGATCCCTGCTGTGGTGAACCCTTCCGTCATTGGAGCAGCTAAGCTGGGGTGGAACACAGTGCCGCGGGAGCAGGACAAACCACACAAGGTTTTCTTTGACACATATTTGTAACAGAAGTAATTGAGTAAGGGCTTATTTGAATTTTAGGATTCTAACAATGCAGGGATAGGAAATAGACAGGAATAGGATAGGAATGCACGTGCAAAACAGAGAATTTAAAAACACAATATTTCTGCCAATCTGGGTGTTTGATTCACAACAATTGGAAGATCACAGGATGCAAAAAAGCATGGTGAGATTAAGTCAAACCATAAGAAAATGTACTGTTATAATGCTATTATGCTACTATCTCTTAGTCTTGTGTTGGATGAATAGGAATATGAAAAGGAGGAGAAGTGGAAATTAGAATTCCTACGGTTTCTCTTTCAAGGAGACACTAAAGGAACAAATCCTACAGTTTTCCTTTGCTCCATTCCTTTGCACCAAATTCATGAAAAGTAGTACCATAGGAAACTTTCCAATTCCGATGTTTTTCATTCACTTTTCCTTTCAAGCACTGGTGATTCTAGTAGGCAGGCTTGAGCAAGGAAAATCCTACACTAAAAGAATGTTTTTGTGCTAATTCTATTACTTTGGACCCAGGCCACTACCAAACTAGCTCAACTCCCAAGCCCATCGACAAATGCACAGCTCAAACACGTAGAGATAAATAATGATGGCGTTCAAGAGAGTCCATCACGGATAGCTAAGTTGCCTGGTACCTCACTGCTTGTCATATAGTAGGATAAAATAATCGTATTTCTTGTTACTACGAGTGCTCAGTGGACAATATATATAACATGTAGAGTAAAAAAGAGATGCAACAATTGTACAACCTCTTTGGCGAAGCCATTTCGATCTCTGCATGATTGGGTTGGCCGGTGAGGATGCTCTGGCTAACTTGGCTGTCGGAGGAGGGGAAGAAGATCTTAGGCGTCTGGAGATGGAGCCCGAGGTACTGCTCCACTGTGATGGAGGGTTTCGTTGTTGGAGCAGCTCTGGTGAGTTGTACGACGCCGAGGCTGAAGCAGGACAAGAGAGACAACAGACAACGTTAACCTGAGTGGAATTCTAATAGCATCTCCAATGCATGACGTAAAATACATAACCACAAAGTGCTAGCTGTAAAATACATCAGCCGTTGATCTATGAACTTAACTGTCGAAACTAAATTTAACTGTCGAAACTGAACTTAACTGTCGAAACTGAACGCACTAGCAAGGTGAGGCTACACGTTGGTCAACTGACTTTTTCATCTCTGGTCAGTCGCTGCAGCCGTTAGATACGAAATCAAGGGTCTGCGGTTCATCTTCAACCTCCACCCCCCTGAGCCGCCAGCCACCACCGGCCAAACAGCAGCACCCCGTCGCCAGTGGCCGGCGGTGCGCCGCCCCGCCCGCCCCGAAAACACTCCCCACCGCCAGTCCGTCGCCGCCCCGGCCATCCCTCTAGGCCCCCCCATGTCCAGTTTTTTCTCCGGCGATCCCCACGCCACCGCCCCGCCAATGCCCCGCCACCGCCGGCGACCACCGCCCCCATCCCGAACCCTAAGATAGATAGTGGGTACCTCTCTAGCG
>NC_041382.1:254271283-254309589 GCF_002162155.2 Triticum dicoccoides
TCGACTGACCCAAAAGTTGATTCAGTCGACTAAAGTGTTGCTAAATCGGAGCAACATCGCAAGCAAGAGCAAGAGCGAGAGCAGCAGCGCGAGCAAGAGCAATAGCAAGAGCAGACCAGGCCTGGGACCGAGAGGAAGAGCAGAGCAGCAGCGCGAGCGAGAGCTAAAGCAGCAGTAGCTCCTACTCATGTGGACGTCGCCTCCGAGGGAGCGATGCTATGGAGGAAGTGGCCGGCGACACCACCGTGGATGGAGCCGTGCCGTGTTGGCTCGGGACCGAGCGTCGGCAGCACCGTGAGATCGAATCAAGAAGAAAATGCGGTGATTAATGTACAACCTCTTTGGTGGCGCCGATTAGGCCACAGCTTCATCCGAGGAAACAGTGATGATGATGCTCTTCCGGTGGTGCAGGTGAAGACGGTGGTGTGGGAATGGAGGTGGCGCGAAAGATGAGGGGAACGTCGGGGCAGCTCCTTGGAGGTACAGGACGGTGTGGCTAAACTGGCAGGACGATGAGATCGACGACGGATCCTCATCTGGTATGGTGGATGAGGGACGTCGAGGTGTTGCTGTGGACGACGTCGTCGGGGAAGAGGCTCCAGCTGGGTGGCAGACAGAGCAGGGTGTGGGGTTTCCTCGCGGGTTTTCGCGGCCTCGGTGTATGAATGGGTGGGCGGATGGGATGGTAGTGGAGAACCATGGCTTAGAGACGCGCTTGTCCGAAATGTGGGGTAAGTTACGAAAGTACCCCCACCGATTTGAGGCGGTTCTTTCGGTTCAGGGGTACCACGAGCATTTCGCGTGTCGGGATTTCACAGGAGGTGGGAGTTTTCGCGCATGTTGTAATTTCGGAATAGCAAGGCGCTGGTTGAGATGGAGGGAGTTGTCGGAAAACAATGAGACAAAGATATATCTTAAATATTTCGGGCAAACAAGGCGCGGGCTGAAGAGGCGGGAGTTTCGCAGCACGATAGACAGAACGCTAGCTTGAATTTTCGGCATAACAAGGCGTGGCTTGAAATTTCGAAAGAACAAGCTTAACGTGTATCCAAAAAAAGATAATTTGCACCTCAACACGCACAACACACACACAAACACCATTTAGACTAGAGTAAGGTACACGTGCATTGCACGCATGAGATTTGGCAACCAAATTATGAATAAATACCACATTATTGCATGCAAGCTTTGAGTCATATATGCATGATGTAGATGTTCGTTCAAATCTTATAGTTCATTTCATTCAAAATCATCTAGTTTTTATAAGAAAGCTAATCTATTTTAAGATTCAAATTGTGCGTCGTAAGACATAAAGTAAAAACAAATAATGGCAAATCATGTAGAAAAACATTTGGGCAATTCTGATACGGAAGATTCTAGAACAAATAAGAAGTGCTTGTGTTTTGATGTTTGTGCATTATGCTTAAGTTCAACCATGGAGTCTTCTAGATTATACATGTGGCGAAATCTGCTGGAATCTAGATGATATCCAACGGCCAATAGTGCTCAAATTTGCCATCTTTGGACCATCGGATTCGCCTCGTCCAACGACCATCTTTCAAAGTTAAAGTTACCCGCACACAATATAAAAAAATATAAAATATAATATATATAGGGGTATAGATATAGATATGTGATGCGAAAGCCGTCCATCATCTCCAATTAGAATAGTGTGTCCATGCACGGATGCGACGTGGCCAAATGATGTCTGCCATCGGTATCTCAAATTCAAATCAGTATGACCTTGTTCAATGTGTATACATTACAACATGCTCGTTTCCAAATCACACTGCGCAGATCTCCGTTATATTCATGCATGCATGGGTTTCAAACATCAGGATCTCTTATTCAAATATTTGAATTCAACTTTACATTGATTATGACCTCACCTATTCGTTTACACCCACATAGTACTCTTCTCTTTATAATTGTACCACTAACTTTCTCTCGTGAATGCATGCACACACACTACCAGTCAGCATTATCCATCGCACACATGCAATCTTTTTCTTCAGGTCGGTCTCCCATGAAGTCACACACCCACACACATCCCCCTCTCCATCATATCGGGCATTCTTTATCTCTCACGCGTGTATGCGCAACGATTGATGTTCCTCTATGTATGTGTGTATATAGCTAGGTCTTTCATAGTTTTCCACACAAACCGATCAATCGATGTATCCATTGAGGTCTCACCCTCTTTACCACATCCACATCGATCAATCCATACCTCTCTATATAGGATTAACATATATAGTTAATACACCAACATTAATTATATATATCCAACGTCCCCCTCTCATCATCCATGCCTTCCTCTTCATCTCTCAGAGGCGTGCACAATGGCAAAGACAGGGGCAGTAAGGGCCATGCCCCCTCCCCCCCTAACATCACTATATATCGAGGCTAATATGAATGTGATCATTAGACAATTGCTGCTAAAATGGTTTAGGTTCATGAATTGACCCTCCTCGTAAAGTATTAGCAATGCTTGGCCCCCTAGCTCATTTATTTTTCATGGCTCCGGCACTGCGCGCAACAGCGCACATGTTCGCCCCCTCTCTCTAAATATCGATTTCGCACTTATTCATTCCTTCATAGTCTCCCTCCACTCGGCCCCTCGCACCATATTCTAGCCCCCACCGGATTTTGCCACATGTACAATCTAGCAGACTCCATGGTTGAACTTAAGCATAATGCACAAACGTCAAAACAACAGTGGTTCTCTTTTGTTCTAGAATCTTCCGTATCATAACTGCCCAATTTTTTTTCTAGTTGAATTGCCATTATTTGTTTTTACTTTATGCTTTACAATGCACAATTCCATGAATCATAAAATAGATTAAGGGCTTCTTTGATTCAAAGGATTCTCAAAGGAATTTTGGTGGATTCTAATCATTGGGAATTTTTCCTATCTTGGTTGTTTGATTCGTAGGATTGTAAACCATAGGGAATTTTTCCATATGATTCATTTGCACTAGATTTCATAGGAAACATCCCATCCACTCAAACCTCTTTGAAAGAATTCGGTGTTTTTTCTATGCAGAATCAAACACTCGTACAATCCTGTAGGATTCAAGACGACATTCCACTATAATCCCATGTTTTTCCTATTCCCGCGTTCTTAGTTTTTTATAAAAACTAATTGATTTTGAATGAGATGAACTATAAGTATTAAACGAATGGGCTACATCAGGCATATATGACTCAAAGCTTACATGATATAGTCTAGTATTTATTCATAATTTGGTTGCAAAATCTGATGCGTGCAATGCCCGTGTACCTTACTAGTACTTCTAGTATGTGCAAAACACGTAAATTAGAATACCAATGGCACGCTACACAGTGTCTCTCTTACAGTTCATGAAGCCACGTGGCACATGTGGAGGCGTTGTTGCGACCTCCTTGCGTGGATTGATCACAGTGACGTGCTGCTGGTTCCAGAAGAATGTACTCGTCCTCCCTGAGCCATACTGGCAGTACATGCACGACGCAAAGATGTGCACGCACGCCACGCACGCACTCATTCCCTCGCACACACACGCGGGTACACGGGCGTACACAATTTTGTACCAAGATACACCCCATGTGATAATTTGACGCGTGTAAAGTTGTTCACTTCATTGATGGTCAATTAATACAGCACATGCAAATTGAGTGGACGTGAGGGCAAAAGAAAGACATTATTACTCCACTGCGTGCATGCGAGTAGTTAAATCATGGGTTGCTAGTACTACTTCCATTGGTCTCCTTCATATTTTGTGCCAATTTTTGACAGTAACATATTATTTACGCATTTGAGCAGTGTAGTACTTGAAACTTATGTTCCGCTAAACTCATCGGGAGCCGTTTCGGGCCTCGAAACCAAAACCATCAATTAATCTTTACCTTGTTCCCATCACATTCGAAAGCCTGCTCACACCTACTAGTACGTACCAAACCTGAACATGTTCCCACTATGCAGGTATTAGTACTCGTGCTAGTACTTAGGTTATAAAAAGGGGAACTACCTAACCGAAAATTACTCTACCTTTCCTCCTCATAATTGCTTCTTCTTCATCCGTCGTTGCCATGGCCGGTGAGCAGAGCTCTAGGTCGAGAACTACTCGTAACAAGGGATCGGCAACCAAGGCTACAGAAAAAAAAGAGGGCTCGCCGCCATGCAGAGACCTCGAAAGATCTCTCACGGGCAGGCGATGGCTCCCTGGAGCGCCCTAGCCGCGGAGGCGAACATGCCGAGCCGGCGGAGCTGGAGTCGTTATCCCTCGACGGCATGCCCGATCAGCTCAATAAGCACCTCAATAAGCAGAAGGAGTTCATCCAAGGCTTGATGGAGTTGCTGAAGGAGAGCCTTGATGACATGCCCGCTAAGCTCAATCAGCAGGGGGAGTTGACCGCCGTCTTGGTGATGCTGGTGAAGAAGAGCATTGCCTTGGAGAAGAAGGCGACCGGCGAAATCCTGCGACTTCAGGAGGACAAGGCGAAGCTCTTCCACGAGATCGACCTGTTGAAGGTGAAGAACGCCGGCTGGAAGAAGCTGCATGAGAATAGTAGTTCCTTGATGAAGATGCTGCAGGCCCTCATCATGGAATAGAAGGAGGAGTTGGCGAAGCTCCGCATCGAGCACCCGGCTGCTGTCAAGGTACGTAATGCGGCTGTGGAACAGATGATGAAGGCTCGCATCGAGAAATCCCGCGTCATGGACAGAATGAAGAAGATGGCGGAGGATACGCGCAAGGAGATGGACGTCGTGGAGGCGATGAAGAAGCAGTTACGACTCCGCAACGAATTAGATCATTTGGGGTGATAATCTTCCTTCTTCTTTTGCTCCTGTGTTTCATCTTTTGCTTCGGGTATTTCGCCGCACGTGTCATGTTCTCTGCGAGGCATGAATAGAAGAGTGGTTTTTTTGAGGGAATGAATTGAACAATGCTAACAATCATATGACTAGCAAATTAGATCATTTTTATTGCCATATGGCACTGGGCTGCCGTGTTTTGTGCTCCTCCATCGCAGTACTACTCCAATGGAAAACTTGAGTATACCGCACGGTTCTTTGCTCCTCCTCGATCAGGTCTTCGGTGCATTTATACGAGCAGTCAAATCACAAGGCCCCACCTTCCAGCAGTAATGAGCCGTCAAATCACAAAGGCCCTCGCCTCTCGTGAAACCAACCAAGCTAGACTGCCCCACCCTCTAGCCTTTTAAAAAATGTATACTTTTGTACAGCAGTAGTATCGATGGATTGCGCCATGGAGCAAAACTTGAAATTAAAAAAGGTGGTACATATAGAGAGCGCTCATCGCCAAATTATGCATATAGTACTATTAAAAAGGCTAGTCACAATAATGGTGTCCAGCACAACCCACCCCTCAAATAAAACTAAGAGGGTGCTTGGATACGTTTTAGTCCCATGACAAAAAGTAGTGGGACTAAAACATGCTAGCCTCACCCATGCTTGGATCGAAATACTAAAAAGGCTAAAATCAAGTTAATGAGCATTTATTATCCTCCAAACCCTCCAATCCAGAACTCGCCTGTGTTAGAGGAGAGGATTTAAATGAGTAGAGAGAGGACTAATCCACATTTTAGTAGGGGTACCCCTGACTAAAAAAATTTAGTCTCAAGACAAGTTTTAGCCCCACTTTAGTCATGGGTGCTTGGAACTTTAGCCTCTTAAAGAGACTATTTTTAGTCAGACTAAAATAAGTCCCTTGGATCCAAGCACCCTCTAAGCATCTTGGAATTCTTTGACAAAACTAAGCACCCTAAAATTCTTTGACAACTAAACTGCTGGCTATATGATGTTGGCCATATATATTTTACGTATATAATGTGAACAAACGAGTGGTAGTACTGTACCAACTAAAAGATGAATTGTAAGAAATACTAGTATGTACGTACTGAGGAGTTAAAGTAACGAGAAGAAACATAACATAGTTCTGCTGGGGGCTCAGCACAACACACCCCTCAAATTAAATGAAGCACACCTGAAATTAAACTTTGCAACTATTCCGCTAGACACTTCATTAGAACCACCATGAGCAATGACACTGCCACCTTACTCGGACTCCTCATCCACGTCCTCGACTTCGTCCTTGTCCCTCTTCCTCTTGGCCGATACTTCTTTGCTTGAACCGCATACTTGGCTATTGCTCTTCATCCAACCCTTGTAGATATTGAAGCAAAGGTAGCCATCCATTGCAGCGTAGTGGATGTGGTCTATATCTAGTACATTCCGCTGCCATGCATGACGATGAAACGTGTGTGGAGGTTCCTCCAGTTTACCATACGAAGGATGAACCATGGCTCCTGTCAGGGTCAGCATTGAAGGCTAACGAGAGGACACCAGCCGATTCTTCTGGAAGTCGAAGGTGTTGCCTACAACGAGGCCTATCTGACGCGGGACTTCTTTGTCGTTACCAAAGTCTACAATAACAAATTTGACTAGGTTGCTCTGGAGGAAGTCCTTAAAATCCTGGCACTCAATGTTGGCATGGCATTTGTGGTAGACCAAGCATAAGTCATGCACGCAAACCTGGATCACAGCGATCTTCTTCCTCTCTTCGTCCTTTAGATCCTTCTCTGGTCCCAGGACTGTGGTGTACTCAACATCTAGCCCAGCGACCCACTCATTATCTGAGTCTTCGAACATGCGTCTGAAGCGAGAAAGGCATCCTTTCACCGTCACGGAAGAACAGGTGTAGATGACGTCGAACTCATCGCCGGTGATGGTACTAACCTTGTACTCACCGCCGATCGTGGAGATTTGGGACGCCATGGATTTGGGAGGAGGGTTAGGATTAGTGGAACTGACGTAATGTGAATGGACGGGACGACTAGGAGCGAACCGCCATAGTATTGAAGGACATGCGGGGATGAGTAGGAGCGAACTACCAGCGTGCGAACAGCAGGGTAGTGGCTTTCCATTCTCCTATGATCATGGGGCCCCACCTATCCAGCAGTAACTTGCTGTCAAATCACACAGCCCTACGTTTGCAGCAGCCTACTCCCTCATCTTCTCACGTCTCTGTCGAACCGACTAGGCGGAACTGCCCCGCCGCCTACCGCGTAGGAAAAGCCCCGCCCTCGACTTTTAAATAGTATATAGTATACTAATTTTGTATCCATGGATTGTGCCTGCGCCATGGAGCAAAGCGTCTAGAAAACGGCGGTACACATGTATGGAGTATACAGCGCGCCCTCGCGTTCGCGTCGCACCCCAGACGGCCGGTCGGTCTGGCACGCTGCTCTCCAAATGGAATGCATGTCATATTGCGTTTGCACACACATGTGGGATGGCAATTGAGAACCGACCATAGGCACACTCCCCAGCCCCGGAAGTCGGGTGATTTAATAGAATAGGGCGATGAGCGATAGTACTAGAGAAGTGTTGTACTACGTTGGTGCCTGGACGATCCCTGCAAGACACGAAAGAACAGTTCGTCCAAGCATGTGACCAGAGTCCAGCAGACTCGCCTGGATTGGCTATCGTCTATATATCGTGCAGGCTGTGTTGTACATGGCTGTAGTTGTGGTGAGAAATCTAAAAAAAGGTTTCTTGTCATCTCGCAAAATTAGGTGTCATGTGCTTCGGATCACTGTGAGGGTTAAACAACGACAACTGAGTAGGGCTAGTCATTGGGGGCACATGCACGAACAGTGACTACTTGGCTGCCATCTAGGTCAAGCCGGCTATGTTAATTAGGACATCTATCGACGGACCCCTTTTCTATGAGTTTATCTTTAATTTGAGCTTTGTTCCTCGTCTAGTTTGTTCGTCGGGATTCATGTTGTCTCCTTTGGGCAATGAGGTTATGATATCTTGTCATGTGGCATTTTTTCGTGTTATATGTTATAATCCGGCGCTTCAGATCAAAATGACGACAACTGCGCCTCCGGGCCACGTGCATGAAGACTTCTCAACAGTCATTGACGAGATCAAGCCGGCTCCGGTAGACAAAAGAAAACTAGTACTACTCCACTATATAGGCAGGAGCATCTGCGCTTGCTTACTAGTGTTGCCCTCTTCACACTGTCTCGGCCTCTCCAGATCTAAATACGAAAGCGGTGGCCACACACTCTCTCTCTCTCTGCTCACCGCTGGTCACAGATCCAGCCGGATCCTCTCCACCGGGGAAGGTGAGAAGGTGCAACGTTCACATGGTGGTCCTCGGCGACGAGTCTTACCCACTGCTGGGCGCGTCCCGATCAGCCTGCCTTGTCGTTCTCTCCCAAGCACTGCTGGCGAGGGAGGGCCTCCGACCCCTTCTTCCTCGCTGCCGTAGTGTGGGCAGATCCGGCCTCCCGCAGCCCACCGAGCGAGATCCCGACGACCATCAGGTATAACTTCCTTCAAAACCGGCCTTGCTCTACTTCCCGAGCTCCTGACATTGCTGCATTTGTATCTTTTACTATTTCTCAGCCACCCTTGTAGCTAGGATCAATCGGCTATTCGAAAACCACCTATTTTTTTACGTTTAAGAGGTAAAACTAGTTCATGCACTTGAATCTAGTACTACTTGGTTCAAACAAGGAAGAAAGTGGGTGGGGGTGGGGGAGGATTTGTTACCTGAATCTAGGACTTGGTCGAAAGAGGAAATAATGGGGGCGAAAAGTAGCAGAGACTGGTTATCCAACTGGTCTCTAGGTATAATAGGGAAATAAAGGGAAATGTAGTGCAAACTCAATATAAACCCAATCTATTGGTTGAAAAAGGAAAGAAAGTGGGGACTGGGGGACAAGTCAACATAGTAAGTCCAGCACTAGATTTTCTAGCCTCACACAGTATAACGTGGCTATACCGAACAAAAATGGGACCAACCCAGATATCCTGTTCTGATGTTTGTTGCCCCGAGCTACTCTTATGTAATGCCACTTGTACAATATAGCAGTCGCACTATTAGAAGTAAGGACACGTTAAACCAATGTTGTTTTCAATGTAATGCCTCCAGTAATATGAATCAATGGCACTTCTTTACATGTCCTGCTAAAATTTCCCATTAATATAAGTTGGTTCTTTTCGTTAGAAATGCAACTGTCCTGGTCCGCTACTCTCCCGTGCCCAAAGTAATGCCGTATTTAACGGTTGTCATAGTTAATCCTAATGCCCACACTAATATCTAGCAATGCCAGTGCTTTAGAAATTTCTACTGTCCGTGTAGGATTGCCATTCAGATAAGGAACATGCTTCTTTTCATTTGATGCATGTTTCATCACTTGTTAGTCACCCTCCTTTCCACCTTTTTTGTGCAAACAGAGTATACATTTCATGCTTGATCTTAGTTGAACTGCACAAATGATATCCAAATTATAGTTGAGCATTCCAGGAGCTTCACAACCAACCTTGATGTTGCTCAATTTTATTGCAAGTAATGAAGAAGAAGATCTGTGGGTTTCGTTTTCTGATGGAAATGGAACCGGGGCTGGAGCCCTTTTCTTAAATAATTTTTTTTTGAAGAAGAAGCTGCTAGCTCATGGGACATTGCTTCATTTTAGGTGAACTGCACCAAAAGGTCTCATGAATTGAATCATCCATGTTGGTGACTGAAAGAGCCAGCTTCAGCATCCCAGTCTAAGCACCCCCGGCCTCCATCCTTGCGACGCACGGTACACCTCGTTTGCCACCTGCTCGACCCTAGTGTCACTAATAAAATGAATTAATAATACAGTTAAAATAGAGCGAGTGTCATCTCTATCATTTCATTTCTAATGTAGATAAATAAAGTGCTTCTCTTTGTTAATGTATGTTTCATCAACTAGTCCCATTGTTAATGTTTAAGCATTTCTGCAAACTGGGGTGCTTAATTTTAGTTGATATGTACAAAAATAGAGATTTGAATGTCTCAAGGTGCCTCCTTGTACTACCGATGTACACATATGTTCATCACTTGCAGAAGGTGTATCTGGGAGACATGGGACGATGTCCAACATGAGGCATCGCAGGGCCCATCTCGCCCTTGCAGCATGGCATACTACGATACTATCGCAATATTTTCTTCTATTTATTTTGTGTGTTTCATCAACTAGTGCCAGTATAATGTAATCATGCTTTTTCATTATCTATGCAAACAGGGTTATTCAGCTGCAGTTTGGTGGAACTGCACAAATGTACGTATGGAACCGGCATATATGCAGAGTGTGAGGTGGTTTTGCAATGGAGAAGATCATAAGAGGGAGAGGCAAGACGGTGGTTTTGGAATGGATATGATGGAGAGGAGAGGAGGTGGTTTTGCAATTGAGAAGAGGGAGAGGAGTGTGCGGCAGCGATTTAGGATTGGACAAGAGGGCCGGTGCACTGTGACTGGATCAAAATCAAAATCAATTTACCTTTCAATTAAGAAAGCGACCCCACATTAACTAGTCTCCCTTTTATTCTGGGTCATAATTGACCATGATTTTCGCACATAAAATATATGTTATACGTTGCAAAAATAATATAATTTGAAAGTACATTTAGATACGAACAAAAGGATACAATTTTTGGTGACATGCATTCACATTTTGCTTGTCAAATACAGTACGTGGTCAAACTTTGACCCAAAATACGCAAAACAACAAAAAATACTTCCAAGACCAGCGCCGCTCTTCCGCTCTTCTCCTCTTAAACCACCGCCGCTCCTCTCCTGTTCCAATCTAAATGCAGCGCCGCTCCACTCCTCTTCCATTTCAAAACCACCGCCCCTCCTCTCCTGTTCCAGTCCAAAACCAGCGTCGCTCCTCTCCCGTTCTAATCCAAAACCAGCGTGCTCCTCTCCTCTTCCATTCAAAAACCACCACCAGTGAGTGAAGGTGCTGTGGAGAAGTAGATCGATGGAGGAGTACAACCGATACGCGAGGATCGCAGACGGCGACCCTGTGAAGCTAGCTAGGATGTTGGATATACAGTCTTGGTTTGACAACAAGGACCAACTAGCGGCGACGGGGACATCCATGGCCAAATATCTACAACAGAGCAAAAAGGCGGCGATACTCCTGGAGGGAGTCGCGCCAGAGTACATACAGCTACTCCTCTGGGACATGGAGCAAACAGATTCACCGAATCCGATCGTGAGGGAGCGGTGGTGGGAGTATCAATCCCAGATGGAGCATCCACCAGAGATTGAAGGATCGAGCATCTACAGGGTGCCGTTTGTGAGGGTGTCCTGCCAGAGCGAGCCGGTGGAGTCTTCATCGACCGAACCCAACTGCAAGAGGAGAAAAGTAGTTGGCCCGACGACGCTTCCCCGCCATCGTCTCCCTCGCCGTTCACATCGTCTGACGGGGCGGCTGTCGGCCGCCGAGGATGCCCCCCCCCCAGCCCAATAGTCTGGCATGTTGTGAATTGTCAGGAGGAGCTTATGGTTGGCAGTATTTGTAGGTTGTGAATTGTGTTTTGTGTTGTGTATTTTGAGAGTACTTTCAGATATGAATGTCTTTTGAATTTCAGATTTGCAGTATTGAGCATATGAAGTATTTTATGAATTCTAGAGATCTATTTTTAGCACTTAAAAAATGTAGTTTCATAGGAGTATAAAAGTGCAGACAATGTGATTCTCAGAGAAGAAACTGCAAGTTTCAGTTTCAGATAAGAAACTGCAAGTTCAGTTTCAGATAAGAAACTGCAACTTTCAGAGGCAGAGCATTTATATTAACACGGCCTTTTCAAATAGGGTTAACATCATGTTGGAAGTTTTATTCATTGTCGAAAATGGAACTACCAACCAGTTAACATCATGGTGATCAATATTCATGCATAGCACATCTTCATATGATGCATAGTCAAAATGCTCACACAATGTCGAGTGTGTGAAACACAGAGAAAACGGGGGACGAAGTTTTGGCAAGTGTTGGACGTGGTTTTGGGCTGCCCTGTCTAGGCTTTCATTTTTAACATGCGCAGCCCACGACCTCGGATGGGAGGTCCATAGGCCAAGAAAATACAAACAGGCCTATGGACCTCCCATCCGAGGTTTTATTTTTGACAGCCCAATTTATGTATTTTTTTGAAGAAAACACAGAGGTCTGTTCTATTTTTCTATATAAGAATAGGAACGCCAGGTCCAACTTATGTTTCCCTTCTAACTATATTATATATATTTAAATTATTTTATATGTTATTATATATTATTTTTATTGTCATAATATATTTAACAGATACTTACATATGTAAGAAAACAATATCCCACATCTTATTAACTTATAAAAATAATTTCTTAACAAATAAAATCCTAGATTGTTTTGGCACGAAAATCCTAGTGATTGTGTACAAAAGCTTGGTAAGATTTAAGGACGAATGTAATAATATCACTTATTATTTAAATATATTTATAACAAAATGCTCAGCCCCTTTTTATTTTTTGATAACATTGCTGGCCTAACCCAACATTATAATTAGAATCAGTCCAGCAAAATCGTGTATTTCGAGAAAGTGCAAATGGCCTGCAACTTTTTAGGAAATAAAATAAATGGGCCACATGGACGCTACATTATTTGTTCACCCAGCCTAGCTAATGGATGTAATTCAAAAAAAGATCAAATTGACTGTAAATTCTACCACGCAAAAAAAAGACTATAAATTCTGAAAAAATCGGTTGAATACGTGCCACATTTTTGGAGGCTGAAATGTGGGCCAATAGGTCGAAGCCAACGCAAGTCATTGTCAATTTAGTCAACAAATGATTCTGACATGTCAGTCGTTGGATTTACATCCAACGACCGGCATCCATCTTCAATCTGTCGTCTTCTTCCTCCAGCGCCGCCGGGACCACCTCCCGCCTGCGGCTGCTAGCAGCTCTGCTTAGCACGCTTCGCTATGAAGTGCTACTCCACCGTTGGCCAGGCCATCCCTCCACCCCTCCACACCTCATGTTCTTCTCCACCGACTGCCGAACCACACCGCACTAGAACCAGTTAACCCTCGTACACCTCTCCGTCTGCGACTCTACTCCCGCATCTTCCCATCTCCGGATCATTGCTACCAGGGGCCTCGCCGTCGTCCACCACCTTGGATGCGCTCGGCGCGGCGCGGTCAACATGGTCAACGAACGACACCATCGGAAGTAGACTGTTCATGGAGAGGCTGACAGCTAGGTCCACGGCCGAACACAAGGAAATGCCTCCTTATTACGCATAAAATAATGATTCCTCCACCTGACATCTCGGACCCACTGGAAGGGCCTCTGTATTTCGCGAAAATAACGTGCCCCTCGCTCACATGTTGGACCCACCAGCTATCTTCGGACACAAGGAAGTGCCTCCTTATTACGCATAAAAAAATGAATATTCCCCCTGCCAGCTGGAACCCAGCATAGTGGGAGGATGACTTGTGGGCCTACCAAGTTGACGGGGATGGAGGGCTTTGTCAACTTAGTAAATATGAACGATTCTACCTCCTGTTACCGTACAATGTTCATCCAACGGCCGTAGTGCTTCTTCAACATCTGGTCTCCTTATTCCTGCCGCCCAAACCAGCGCTGGTCGTGCCGCGTGCTCCTGCCTCCCATGGCCGGCTATGATGTCACGGAGGCCTCACCGCCCCCTACTACTCCCACCGCTGGCCAGACCATCCCTCTACTCACCCACACCCCCTTTATTCTGCGCCGACAGCAGCCTCACACCGCAACCGAACCAGTGAACCCTCGTACTCCTCTTCGCGTGGGCATCCATTGCTGCGTCTTCCCCGGCTCCGAGTCGTCCCCTTCCTAGTCCTCGCCGTCGTCCACCGCCGTGGTGCTCTCGGCGCGGCGTGGTCAACGTGGTCAAGGAACGACTTCCATCGGACATGGACTGTACGTGGAGAGGCTGAAAGCTGGGTCCACGGCCGCAGCAAGGAAGTGCCTCCTTATTACACGCAAAATAATGATTCCTCCACCTGACAGCGGGGACCCACAGGATGGGCCACCTTATTTCATGAAAAAACGTTTCCCCCTAACTGTTGGGACCCACCAGCTACATCTTTGCACGCAAGGAAGTGCGTCCGGGCAAAAAAAATGATTCGCCCCCCTAACTTCTGGGACCCACCAGTTACATCTTCGCACGCAAGGAAGTGCGTCCGGGAAAAAAAAACGATTCGCCCCCTGACTGTTGGGACCCACCAGCTACATCTTCACACGCAAGGAAGTGCCTAACAGTCGGGACCCACCTGGTCAAAGCGTACGTAGCATTGTCATTCTGGTCGCGAACGTGTACGTACATATATACTGGTTGATGTAGAGGCGCGCACGTGTCGTAGTAGAGGCGCATACGTGTCGTAGTAGAGGCGCGCACGTAGCATGTACATGTACGTAGAGCGGCCAGGGTGCAAGAAAGATAATACAGCCACGTATGTGTACATATGGGCGGGGTCTCGAACGCCTACTCCTGCATACATACGGCCAGGGCTCATGTACATGGCTGGGTCGGAACGGAGAAACAGCGTCGTCGCCATGTTCATGGGGAGGCAACGGAATGCGTCGTGTTCATGGGGAGGCAACGGAATGCGTCATGTTCATGGGGAGGCAACGGAATGCGTCGGGTTCATCAGGAGGCAACGGAACGCATGGGAGCCAACCGGCTAGGTCGGAGAGGAGTGCGTGGTCGTGTTCATCCAGAGGGCTTGGACGGAACAGACGATGGAAACGAGGCTTGGCGTACCGCGAATCAGAGGAAACGGACCTACTACGTTTGGAACGGGGTCCTATTGATCGGGAGGGGTGTGGCATACCGCAAAACGGAGGAAACGGACCTCCTACGGTCTAAACGGGGGTCCTGTTGATCGGGAGAGGTGTGGCGTACCGCAAAACGGACGAAACGGACCTCCTACGGTCGAAACGGGGGTCCTATTGATCAGGAGGGATGTGGCGTACCGCAAAACAGATGAAATGGACCTCCTACAGTCGAAACGGCGGTCCTGTTCATCGAGAGGGGTGTGGAGTACCGCAAAACGGGACTCCACAGGACACTGTTCATCTCCACCGTCGACCTCCTCCACCCTCCACGGGCTCCTGTTCATCCAGCCTCCACCGCGCGCTACTCCACCGGCTGCTGTTCAACCACCCCTCCACGGGCACCCCTCCACCGTCTACTGTTCTTCCAGCCCTCCACACCACGGAGTCCTGTTAAACCACCCCTCCACGGGCACCCCTCCACCGTCTACTGTTCATCCATCCATACACACCACGGGGTCCTGTTCATCCAAACGCAATCCCACCGCTCACTGTTCATCCAACCCCACCCCCCCGCAACGCTCACTATTCATCCCAGAGGCAGCATCAATCGGCTTCAGTTAGCAGCAGTAGCGAAGGAATCGCTCGATCGGGTTCAGTTAACAGCCATCGATCGATCGCTCGGGTTCAGTAACGCGTAGCCTGCAGTGCAATTGCTCAGGTTAAGTTAGAGCCCAACGCCTCGCTCGGGTTCAGTTAGAGCCAACACCTCACACACACGCGCGTACATGTATGAGAAAACGCGCATCGCTCGGCCCCCGACCTTCCACCGTAACCGGGAACTCCCCAAAAATTTCCTCCCCCTCGCTTCTACCATGGTTTTTTCCGTCATGGATGGCCCAAAGAATGTCATGCAGATGCGTCTCCAGCCTGCCCAGGACGAAAAGCCCATTTTTTGTCATGATTTTTTGTCATAGAAGTAGGAGCCCACCATATCTATGATGATACCGGGTTTTGTCACAATTATCATCATAGAAGTATCATATGTATGACAGAAAAAAAATTTGTTCGGCCTTAAATGTCACGGATGTGTCTTTTTTTGTAGTGAAGGCACGTCCCTTAATGCGGCTTAACCGCCCTATGGGATGTATACCTTCGTCATTTTTTCCTCTTTCAGGACCTAACTCTCTGGAAGCCCTTTCCGGCAGTACGATTGCCAGACACATTATGGGAAGGAACAACAAAGGAGGCAAGAAGCTAAGATGTACATGGGAACCCTCAGGTGGTCTCTAATAATAATCGATATACCCGCTTTCTACTATCCATACACAACTTGCCCTTGGATAGGACATGTTAAATAGTCCTACTTTCTGCTCATTACACTACTTGTATCAGTACACTTCGACGTATTATTTAAATAACAATGCATAGCATTAGTCTATTATTGCATTATTCATGCCCTTTTTCTTATATGTTCATTTACGACAATCCGCACCCATACATTCAGGTACGATCAGTACACCAGGGGCTTTCGCTTACCCCATAATACGGCGTGAGAAGTCCGAACACTTTCGACAGTGCGGCACCCTGAACTTATAGCATTATATGCATCAGCTCCGAATCATGTCTTGGGTCAATAGTTGGGTTTGCCCAGCTCCCATGCTTTGGTACCTTACATTCCGCTATATCGGCTAAGGTAGCAGTGGGAGAACTACTGCGATTGTGTCCCGGTTCTTCCGGACGAGCACCTCAGTAGAGAAAGCCGAAAACTGACTGTCATGATAAGGCGAGAGTTGGTCGCTGTTCGAGAGGTCTCAAGTCCTTAAAGACTTTTTCCTCTTCGGGCGAGGAGTCGGCCTTGCCCGACTTAGGCTTGTATAGCGCCCCAAATTCGGCCTTCCGAATACTAGGGGCTTCGCCAAAATTTAAAATTGTAGACTTCTATGGCTAAGTGAGATTTATAAAGCCTTATAGTCCGATTTCCTGGTCCATTGTGCTGAACACCTCCCTTGAAGGACTCAAAATTGGGGTAAAGAGTGCTCAGGTTTATCCCGAACACCCCTGTACTAGTTACATGGGGGCAGAAGCCGACGACTGGCCAACTCTCAGATTTTATAAACGGCCGCACAGAAGGTAATATTTTAAATTAAAAAAGCGTTGCATAGCGCAAATGAACTCGTTTCACATTACAAGATCACATGAGCATGTTCATTCAAAAATTACATCCCTAGCACATTCATCTGCCACAAGGCGGGAACCCTTCAGGACACTCTCATAATACATTTCGGGGCAGCGATGCTCCTTGCCCTCCGGCTGCCCCTCCTTCACCAGCTTCATGGCGTCCAGCTTCGCCCAGTGCACCTTCGCCCGAGCAAAAGCCTTGTGCGCACCCTCGATGCAGACGGACCGCTTTAAGACTTCAAACCGTGGGCAGGCATCCACAAGCCGCCTCACAAGACCGAAGTAGCTGCCGGGGAGGGGCTCGCCAGGCCACATCCAGACAATAAGGCCCTTCATGGCCTGTTCGGCCGCCTTGTGAAGCTCGACCAATTGGTTCAGCTGGTCGCTCAAGGGCATTGGGTGTTCGTTCCCAGTATACTGAGACCAGAACAACTTTTCCGTCGAGCTCCCCTCCTCAGCTCGGTAAAACTCCGCGACATGCAGTACACTGCGTGGAGGATCTGCGAACGCTCCTGGAGAGCTCCGAACTCGGGTAAGTAAAAGGAAAGTTTCCTTCACATGCTTGCTTTGCATAATGAATGCCCTACCCGCTGCTATCTTGTTCACCACATCAATCTCCTGGAGGGCCTTGTGGGCTTGAGTCTTGGCGCTCCGGACGTTTTCAAGCGCCTTCGCAAGCTCGGACTCTCGCGTCTTAGAGTCAAGCTCCAAGGACTCGTGTTTTTTGGCGAGAGCCTCAAGCTCTTGCTGCACCTCGTCTACTCGGGCTTCTTGCTTTTCCCACTCAATGCACTCCTTAGCAGCTTTGTCTTCGGCCTCGGGCAGCGCCTTCTTCAGGGTCGCCACTTCGGTCGTGGCCCCTGGCAAATTCATGATGATCCTATTACTTTACACCCGAACTTCTTTTTAAATATATAGACAAAGGTATTGCTTAACTTTGCTCTTCTCGAGCTGCCTCTTGGTAAGGCCGAGCTCGTCCTCGGACCGCTCCAGGTCTTGCTTCAGTGCAAAGACCTCCGCAGTACGTGCGGCAGCGGCCAGCAGTGAAGCCTGCACATACACATAGACATATTCTGATTAGACTCTTGAGTTATCATTTGATCCTCTATTCGGCCTTTCTTCGCGAACGCCAAACAGAGCATCGGAGGCTACTGTATGTGCGGTAATATTTTTCCTATATTTTCATTGCTTACCTCAAAGCCTGTTAGGAGGCTGGCATAAGCTTCGGTCAGTCCGTTTTTGGCAGACTGAACTTTCTCGATCACCGCACTCATGATAGTGCGGTGCTCTTCGTCGATGGAAGCGCCGCAAAGCGCTTCCAGCAAGGTGTCCGGTGCCTCTGGATGGACAGAGGCCACCGGCACGGGCGGCTTGCCCCTCTTAACAGGGGGTCGCCTGCTGGAGTACGGAACTGAGGGAGTCCTGGATTAGGGGGTCTCCGGATAGCCAGACTATATCATTTGGCCGGACTGTTGGACTATGAAGATACAAGATTGAAGACTTCGTCTCGTGTCCGGATAGGACTCTACTTGGCGTGGAAGGCAAGCTAGGTAATACGGATATGTATATCTCCTCCTTTGTAACCGACCTTGTGTAACCCTAGCCCCCTTTGGTGTCTATATAAACCGGAGGGCTTTTAGTCCGTAGGACAACATACAATCATACCATAGGCTAGCTTCTAGGGTTTAGCCTCTCCGATCTCGTGGTAGATCAACTCTTGTAATGCTCATATCATCAAGAATAAATCAAGCAGGACGTAGGGTTTTACCTCCATCAAGAGGGCCCGAACCTGGGTAAAACATCGTGTCCCCTGCCTCATGTTACCATCCGCCTTAGACGCACAGTTCGGGACCCCCTACCCGAGATCCGTCGGTTTTGACACCGACATTGGTGCTTTCGTTGAGAGTTCCTCTGTGTCGTCGCCGATAGGCTTGATGGCTCCTACGATCATCAATAGCGATGCAGTCCAGGGTGAGACTTTTCTCCCCGGACAGATCTTTATGTTTGACAGCTTCGCACTGCGGGCCAACTCGCTTGGCCATCTAGAGCAGATCGAAAGTTACGCCCCTGGCCACCAGGTCAGGTTTGGAAGCTTAAATTACACGGTCGATATCCGCGGAGACTTGATCTTCGACGGATTCAAGCCCCTGCCTTGTGCGCCACGCGGTCACGATGAGTACGATTTAGCTCTACCATCGGACCGTATTTAGGAGATCGCACCGGCAGCTTCTCTGAGCCTCAATTCGGAGCCAGTTGCGCCATCCATGGACGGGTGGATAGACCCCGTCACGGAGGCTATATCCTCATCGGCGATCGAGCTGAATGTCGACCTTACCCTTCATGAGAGACGTGTTGCCAAACTGCCGGATCCTTCTCCGGCCACGGACTCCGAACCGCCTGTGCCCGTACGTGTCGTATCCGATTGGGCGACGATCATGGAGTTTACCGCCGCGGATATTTTTCAGCACTCGCCCTTCGGTGACATACTGAACTCATTAAGTTCTCTCTCCTTGTCAGGAGGATCCTGTCCGAACTATGTCTGGTAGGATTGGGATGCGGATGACGAAGAAATTCGCCGCCCACCCACCACCCACTTAGTAGCCACTGTCGACGACTTAACCGACATGCTCGACTTCGACTCCGAAGACATCGACGGTATGGACGACGATGCGGGAGATGAAGAGGAACCACTACCCACAGGGCACTGGACAGCCACCTCATCATACGATATATACATGGTGGACACACCCAAAGAAGACAATGGCGACGAGACAACAGAGGATGACCCCTCCAAGAAGCAACCCAAGCGCCGGCGTCAGCGGCGCCGCTCTAAGTCCCGCCAAGGCAAAAGTGGTGATACCGGCACCGGAGATAATAGCACTCCGGACAGTGCCGAATACAACAACAATCCCCTCTAGCAAGATTTAGAGCAGGAGGATGGAGGAGCCAGCCCTCCTGAGAGAGCGGCAGATGGAGAGGCGGAGGATTATAATTACATGCCTCCCTCCGAAGATGAGGCAAGCCTCGATGATGACGAATTCGTCTTGCCAGAGGATCCCGTCGAACAAGAGCGCTTCAAGCGTCGGCTTATAGCCACGACAAATAGCCTTAAGAAAAGACAGCAGCAACTTCAAGCTGATCAAGATTTGCTAGCTGACAGATGGACTCAAGTCCTGGCGGCCAAGGAATATAAACTCAAACGCCCCTCCAAGACTTACCCAAAGTGCAGGTTGCTACCCCGACTGGAGGAGGAAGCACCGAAACCTACATCCCCGGCGTATGACGCGGCCGATCGGCCACCTCATGGCCGCGACAGAGAGGCATTCCAGCCAAAAGCTCAGCCCGCACCCCGATGCCATAAAAAGGCATGGGGAAATACGCCAGACCTACGAGACGTATTGGAGGACAAAGCAAAACATGCAATATCGATCTACGGATCACGAGGGTGCGCCACTATGCGAGACGATAATCGTCACGCTGGATACAGTAAAAGTAAGTCCGGCCGGGCCGAACACAGCGGGCAAGACTCATTTGAGCTGCATCGCGATATAGCCCAGTACAGAGGTGCCGCACACACCCTATGCTTCACAGACGAAGTAATGGATCATCATATCCCAGAGGGTTTCAAACCCGTAAATATATAATCATACGACGGCACAACAGATCCTGCGGTATGGATCCTGCGGTGATGATCTACACGCCATTAAATACTTCCCACTCAATCTCAAAGGACCAGCTCGGCATTGTCTCAATAGCTTGCCAGCAGAGTCCATTGGCTGTTGGGAGGATCTGGAAGCCGCATTCCTCGACAACTTCCAGGGCACTTACGTGCGACCAGCAGATGCCGATGACTTGAGCCACATAATTCAGCAGCCAGAGGAATCGGCCAGGCATTTTTGGACACGGTTCCTAACAAAGAAAAATCAAATCGTCGACTGTCCGGATGCAGAGGCCCTAGCAGCTTTTAAGCACAACATCCGCGACGAGTGGCTCGCCCGGCACCTTGGTCAGGAAAAGACAAAATCTATGGCAGCCCTCACGACAGTCATGACCCGCTTTTGTGCGGGAGAAGACAGCTGGCTGGCGCGCAGCAATAACATATCCAAGAACCATGGTACTTTGGATACCAAGGATGGCAATGGCAGATCACGTCGCAACAAACATAAGCGCCGCATTAACAGCGACAATACCGAGGATACGGCAGTTAATGCCGGATTCAAAGGCTCTAAAACCGGTCAGCGGAAAAATCCATTCAAAAGAAGCACTTTGGGCCCGTCCAGTTTGGACCGTATACTCGATCGCTCGTGCCAAATACAAGGCACCCCCGACAAGCCAGCCAACCACACCAACAGGGATTGTTGGGTGTTCAAGCAGGCCGGCAAATTAAATGCCGAAAACAAAGATAAGGGGTCACATAGCGATGACGAGGAGGAGCCCCGCCAGCCGAACACCGGAGGACAAAAGAGGTTCCCCCCACAAGTGCGGACAGTGAACATGATATACGCAACCCACGTCCCCAAGAGGGAGTGGAAGCGTGCGCTCAGGGACGTATATGCGTTGGAGCCAGTCGCCCCAAAGTTCAACCCATGGTCCTCCTGTCCTATCACCTTCGATCGCAGGGACCACCCCACTAGTATTCGTCATGGCGGATTCGCCGCACTGGTCCTAGACCCAATCATTGACGGATTTCACCTCACTCGAGTCCTAATGGATGGCGGCAGCAGCCTGAACCTGCTTTATCAGGACACAGTGCGCAAAATGGGTATAGACCCCTCAAGGATCAAACCCACAAAAACGACCTTTAAAGGTGTCATGCCAGGTGTAGAGGCCCATTGCATAGGCTCAGTCACACTGGAAGTGGTCTGTGGATCCCTGGATAACTTCCGAAGCGAAGAGTTAATCTTCGACATAGCCCCGTTCCGCAGTGGCTACCATGCACTGCTCGGGCAAACCGCATTCGCGAGATTCAATGCGGTACCGCATTATGCATATCTCAAGCTCAAGATGCCAGAACCTCGGGGGTCATAACAGTCAATGGAAACACAGAGCGCTCTCTCCGCACGGAGGAGCACACTACGGCCCTTGTAGGAGAAGCGCAAAGCAGCCTCTTAAGGCAATCCACTAGTTCGGCCATTAAGGACCCGAACACCTTCAAGCACGCCCGGAGTAATCGGCAACTGGACCGCCTGGCATGTTTCGAGCTCTCATAGCAATGCGGCCCCCACCCCGGTCCCAGCCAAACGGCGAAATATGTGCCACGAGTAGATAATTATGCATTAAAAATACCATGGGCACAGGTGGGGAGGGGGCACGACTACAGCACACCCCAAGACGCGGCTTCAACCGCACTAGGGGCTTCCCGCTTTGTTATTTTTCTCTTTCAGGAATTTAATCTCTAGAAACCCTGTCTGGCAGCACGATTGCCAAACACATGATGCAGCAACCAAGGAATGCAGAAAGCTACGTCACACCATGGAACTCCCAGGTGGATTACGATAACGAGTGAATTATATGCTTTAATACTATTCCTCAGCTTGCCTTTGGAAGGGACATGTCAAACAGTCCTACTTTTTGCTTATCGCACTACTTGTATCATTCTGCTTTAACGCACCTTTTTGAATAAACAATGCATAGCATTAAGACTATTATTGCATTCTTCCTTTCTATATATGTTCATTCATGACATCTAGCACCCATACACTGGTACGACCAATACGCTAGGGGCTTAAGCATACCCCATAATATGGCGTGAGAAGTCCGAACACTTTCGACAGTGCGGCACCCCGAACTTATAGCATTATATGCATCAGCTCCGAATCATGTCTTGGGTCAATAGTTGGGTTTGCCCGGCTCCCATGTTTTGGTACCTTACGTTCCGCTATATTGGCTAAGGTAGCA
Organism: Triticum dicoccoides; assembly: GCF_002162155.2. Classification (NCBI taxonomy): domain Eukaryota; kingdom Viridiplantae; phylum Streptophyta; class Magnoliopsida; order Poales; family Poaceae; genus Triticum; species Triticum dicoccoides. Next base: position 254,293,987 of record NC_041382.1, read on the forward strand.
CTGGGAGAACTACTGGGATTGTGCCACGGTTCAGCTGGGCTAAGCACCTCAGTAGAGAAAGCTAAAATTGACTGTCATGATAAGGCGAGAGACTGGTCGCTATTCGAGAGGTTTCAAGTCCGTAAAGACTTATGCCGCTTAGAGCGAGGAGTCGGCCCTGTCCGGCTTAAGGCGTGTATAGCGCCCCGAATTCGGCCTTCCGAATAGTAGGGGCTTCACTGAAATTTAAAATTATAGAATTCTATGGCTAAGTGAGAGTGATAACGCATTATAGTCCGATTGCCTTGTTCGTTGTGCTGAGCACCTCCCTCGAAGGACCCAAAAATGGGAACAAGAGTGCTCAGGTTTATCCCGAACACCCCAGCACTCGTGGCGTGGGGGCAGAAGCTGACGACTAGCCATCTCTCAGATTTGATAACCAGCTGAACATAAGGTAATATTTTAAATTCAAACAAGCGTTGCATAGCGCATATGAACAAGTTTTCATAATACAGGATTACGCGAGCAAGTTTACTCAAATATTACATCTTTCGTACACTCGTGCACTATGAGACAGGCACCCTTCAGGACACCCTCATAGTACATCTCGGGGTGGCAATGCTCCTTGCCCTGCGGCAGCCCCTCCTTCTCCAGCTTCACGACGTCCATCTTAGCCCAGTGCACCGTCGCACGGGCGAAAGCCCGGCGTGCACCGTCGATGCAGACAGACCGCTTGATGACTTCTAGCCATGGGTAGGCATCCACAAGCCGCCTCACCAGGCCGAAGTAGCTGTTGGGAAGGGCGTCGCCATGCCACATCCGAACTATAAAGCCCTTCATGGCCTGTTCGGCCGCCTTGTGCTGCTCGACCAGTGGCTTCAGCTGGTTTCTGAGAGGCATCGGGTGGTCGGTCCCAGTATACTGAGACCAGAACAGCTTCTCCGTTGAGCTTCCCTCCTCGGCCTGGTAAAACTATGCGGCATCCGACACGCTGCGGGGCAAATCTGCGAATGCTCCTGGAGAGCTCCGAATTCGGGTAAGTAACAAGTAATTTACTTTCACATGCTTGCTTTGAATATAGAATGCCTTACCCGCCGCTATCTTCTTCATCGCATCAATCTCCTGGAGGGCCTTTTGGGCTTCTTCATCGCGGCAAGCTCGGACTCTCGCGTCTTCAAGTCAAGCTCCAACTCCTCGTGCTTCGTCACAAGAGCGTGGAGCTCTTGCTGCACCTCGCCCACCCGTGCCTCCTGCCTTTCCCGCTCGGTGCGCTCCTTGGCCGCTTTGTTTTCGGCCTTGGATAGCGCTTGCTTTAGGGTCGCCACCTCAGTCGTGCGCCCTGGCAAATTTACGATGATCCTGTCATTTTGCAATCGTATTATTTTTATATATATCCATAGACTAGGTACTACTTACCTTTGTTCTCCTCGAGCTGCCTCTTGGCAAGGCCGATCACTTTTTTGGACCCTTCGAGGTCCTGCTTCAGCACGGCGACCTCCGCAGTCAGTGCGGCAGAGGCCATCAGCGAAGCCTGCATACGCATATAGACATACTTATATTAGACTCCTGCGATATTGTTTGATCCTCTATTCGGCTTTCCTTTGTGAACACCGAACAGAGCATCAGGGGCTACTGTCTATGCGGTAACATTTTTCCTATATTTCAAATACTTACCTCAAAGCCTGTTAGAAGGCTGGCACAGGCTTCAGTCAGTCCGCTCTTGGTGGACTGAACCTTCTGGATCACCGCACCCATAATAGTGCGGTGCTCTTCGCCGATGGAAGCGCTTCGAAGCGCTCCCAGCAGATTGTCTGGTGCCCCTGGATGGGCAGAGGTCACCGGCATAGGCGTCTTGCCCCTTTTGGAAGGAGGCCGCCTGCCCGAGTCTGGAACCACTGGAGGTTCCGGCGCGGTGTTCGGCTGAGGGCAACTCGGAGCCCTCGGGAGCCTTACCCCCTCCGCTCCTGGAGTCCGGAAGGTCGCCTTGAGGCGCCTCCGGGATTGTCTCCCCTCGACCCGGTGCCTCTTGACACAATACCTCGGCATTGTCCATAGGGAAAGGGGAGGTGGAGGTCAGAAGTGGATCGCTATCCATGTCCGAGGAGTCCAAGGATCCGCTCGACGAAGATGCGTCGATACGGGCTTGGGGCGGTCTGCATAATCATATTGGGCGTTAGGAGAAGCAGTGCGACAAAGGTATGCTATGAGTTACTCTGGTATCCGAATACTTACGACTTCGCCAGGGGCTTGGCCCTGAGCAGCCACTCGCCTTCGCCTTTGGCGGCGGTGGTGGAGTAGTCCAGAAGGAGGGTCCTCCCCTTCTTGGACTCTTTGCCCCCCCCCCCCCCGGTCGGGGCGGCCTTCCTTTTCTTGTCTCCCGGGAAGACCCGCTCAGTCTTGGAATCCCACTTACAAGATATTTCAACAATCGTAAAACAAGACCAGCAAAGCCGCCCGATGTGCCGACAATCCCGATAGGAGCTGCACATATCTCGTTCTCACGGCAACACCGGATAGGTCAAGCTACGTGCAAAACCGGCCCTCAAGTTGCCCCGAGGTGGCCCCACAGGTTGCCCGGTTCGGACCAACACTTAGAGAAGCACTGGCCGGGGGGGGGTTAAAATAAAGATGACCCTCGGGAGAGCGACTGCCAATGGAAAAGTAGGTGGTGGTGAGGCAAATGGTAAAACCAAGGTTGGGCCTTCTGGGGGAGTATTATTCAAAGCGAACTGTCAAGGGGTTCCCATAACACCAAACCGCGTAAGGGACGCAGAATTAAGGAACATAACACCGGTATGACGGAAACTAGGGCGGCAAGAGTGGAACAAAACACCAGGCATAAGGCCGAGCCTTCCACCCTATACCAAGTATATAGATGCATTAATTAAATAAGAGATAATAATGATATCCCAACAATAACCATGTTCCAATATGGAACAAACTTCATCTTCACTTGCAACTAGCAACGGTATAAGAGGGGCCGAGCAAAAGCGGTATCATAGCCAAACAACGGTTTTCTAGGGAAGGCGGGTTAGAGGCTTGACATGGCAATATGGGAGGCATGATATAGCAAGTGGTAGGTAGCGCGGCAGAGCAATAGAGCGATCAACTAGCAAGCAAAGATAGAAGTGATTTCGAGGGTGTGGTCATCTTGCCTGAGATCCCGTAAGGAAGAAGAACGAGTCCATGAAGAAAACAAATGAACGTCGTCGAAGGAAACCTCACAACTCCGGAACAAAACCGAAGCTAACGAGAGAAGCAACCTGGAAAGAAGCAAGCAACATAGTAAACAACCACCACATAAACATGGCATGATGCACAACCAAGTATGATGCATGTCCGGTTTAATGATTCATGGCATGGCATGGCAAAGTGCACAGACAAAACTACAAATTAAGTGGAGCTGAATATGCAATGAGTTGCCTATTGACAGAACACCACATTCAAGTTATTTAGTTCAATCTCGTTTATGTACCCAACAATATTAAATGTTCATTAACATGGCAAGATTGAGGCTGGAAATAACAAACAACAATTCCGAAAAATCCTCATGTGCATATTTTAGATTTGGTACTATTCTACCCTAAACTATATTTTAAAGTTGTTAAACATGCAAAGTAAAGCCACCATGTTAAACTAGGCATTTTTTTACCCCATTTACATATAAAGTTTATTAAATTTGAAGCTATGGTTATTAGGTTATGAATTAAAGCATTTTAACATGGCATTGGAGCAAATTTAAACAAACAACATTTTAAACATGGTTGAAAATGACATATTATGAAACTAGAAGAAAAACTAAGCATTTTACATATATAAATATTTTCAAACCAATGCATCATTTGTGAGTTATTAAATGCATGATCTAGGGGGACTTTTCTATAAAACTGCAAAACACTGGATAATTAACAAATTCGTTCGTCAGGAACAAAAGAGGACACGGGCCGAAACTAAAACTGGAGGAGGCCCAACGGAAGGAAAAAAGGGGCACCCGGGGGAGCTGCTCACGTTGGGCTCAAGGGAGCTGGGCCTTGGAGATCACGGATGGGCCTTGAGCACTAGATGGCTTGCGGGCAGTGCGGTAGCCCACGCGGGAGGGCGATGCTTCAACGGCCTGGGCGAGCGCTCTGCTCAACTAAAACGAAGTAGACAGCAGCGCGGGCACAAGGTTCAGAGAAGCAGCAGCGGCGGAGATGAGCGGGTCCAGGTGCGGGACGTCGTTCTCTGGCGAGGTACTTGGCGGCGGCGGCGGTGCTACAAGCCACCGGATCCGGCGGTGTTCAAGTCAGCAGGGGAGGCAGCGGTGCTTGATGCTCGACCTGGAGCAGGGAAGCAGGGGGACTTGGCGCGGTGTCAACACACGTGCAAAGGACGAGCCGGGGAGGTCGACGCGGTCCTGAGCGTCACGGTCAACGGGAGCGGGCGCCTCGTCCTCTGCTCGTCAGGGAGCAAAGCAACGGTGGTGAACTTGCAGTGGATCCGTCAGGTCGACTTGGTGCGACGCGGCGAGGAAACAGCAGCGCAGCTGGGGCATGGCGGGAACGGTGCGGGAATGGAGGCAGCGACGGGGATCTTCGGTGGCGGAGCTCGACGCGGAGGCCGGCGGTGGCTTCCATGGCGCCGGTGTTCTCCTATGAAGACAGCAATGAGAGAGACGATGTCAGGGGAGAACCAGAGAGGGAAAAAAGGGACGCAGGGAGAGAGAGAACCAGGCGGCGAGGGCTCATCTGCTGGTGGTGCTCGTTGGTGGAGGGAGCTCCGGTGGTGTTGCGGCTTGCCACGCGCGAAGGACGGGCGAGGACGGAGGGGAACGAGGCAGGAAGTAGCTCGATGAGAACGAGCACTGGAACGTGGGGCTCTCTGTTGATGAGGTAGGTGGGAGGATGAACTGGGAGGCTACGGACTGTTCGATCCGGATCTGACGGTCTAGAGCGACGGTGGGATGGATGGATGTGGTTGGGTGGATCTGGAAAACGAGGTAGGCATGCTGGTTCGGTGCTTGATCCGAGGATGGTGGCAGCGCAGTAGGGGCTAGGAGCTAGGCTAGGGCTTGGTTTAGAAAGATTTTGTTAGGGAGTGGTTTAACATATAGCAAGTGGATAAAAGGAGAGGGATTGGGATCATCGGATCGAAGTCCGACGGACGAGAATAAATATGCTAAGGAGTCCAATAAATAAAACGATGATATTTTGGGGATGTTTGGGGATGATCCAGATCCAACGGTGACGACTGCCCAGGTCGGGTTCGGGTAAATTTCGGACGGACACACGAGGGGGTTTGGTGCACTGTGCAAAGGGGGTTAGACGAACGAGGTCAAGTGTGTGGTTGGACTGAGAAGAGAGGGGAGGAATGCAACCCGGCAACCGTTTCCGGAGACCGAAAACGTCTGACATTTAGACCGACTATAATGCCGCTATAGTTATCCGCTGGGGCATCAAAAGGACTCCAAATGTGATAAAACATGACAGGCGGTCTATCTACACTATAATAAGACCACACGCCAACTTTCATCCCATTCTGAGAACATTTTCCGGCCACCTATAAAATAATATTTCAGACGTCCCGCGAGCGCGTGCAAGTGCGTCTGGGCACAAAACTGACAACAGAGAGAACGAGGAGACCGGGACGGATGCAAGTTTTGAAAACATGATCATGCAATGCACATGATGACATGGCAAGATGCGACACGCAAGAAAATGACAAGGAACAACAACGAATAACTGAAAGACACCTGGCGCGTCGGTCTCGGGGCGTTACAATGCTTGTCACACGAATGGAGGACTGTATAAAAGGTTATTTTCCTCTTGTTGAACATAACGGGAGGGTTGTGTAGCTGGTTAGCCTATTTGCTCATCAAACTTGAGGTCTCGGGTTCGATAACTCCACTTGAGCATAATTCGTGCCAGGAGGATTCTTTGACTGCTCAAAATGGATGGATACGGAGCTATATGATCAGCTGCAGCCTCAGCGCTTGTTTTCTAGGGTTTGCACTCTTCACAATCTCTTGAGTATATATACACGTTGGAGCCTCAGCGCATGTAGTTGCTATCTTCACACTCTCTCACCCTCTCCAGATCTAAACAAGACTTCGTTGGCCTCTCTCTCTCCCCTCACTGCTGGTCTTCTTGTAGTTGCTCTCTTCACACTCCCTCACCCTCTCCAGATCTAAATAAGACTTCGTTGGCCTCTCTCTCCCCCCTCAGTGCTGGTCAAAGAGCCGACATGATCCGTTCGCCGGGAAGGGAAGGAGGCTTAACGCTGTCACCGTCGAAGAGTGAGGGATTCCACTACCGGCGCAACTGTTCACTTTCACCCAGCGGCGGCGCCGGAGGGCCTCCGACCCCTTCTTATTCGCCTTCGTACATAGTGTGGGCCGAATGGCCTCCTGTCGCCCACCGAACCACACCCCAAGAACCTTAAGGTATAATTTACTTATTCCACATGCATTTCTCTAGCTGCATATGGGCTTTTTCCGCTTCTACACTCGAATCTAGGTGCTGGATCAAATAGTAAAGTTGTGGGGAAAGTTGTATACCATGAATCTAGGACGTGGTTCAAAGAGGAAAGGAATGGGGGAAAGTAGTGGTAAAAGTTGTATAGCATGAATCTAGGACGTGGTTCAAAAAGGAAAGGAAGGGGAAAGTTGTATCGCATGAATCTAAGACGAGGTTCAAAGAGGAAAGGAATGGGGGAAAGTACTGGGGAAAGTTTTATAGCATAAATCTAGGATGTGGTTCAAAGAGGGAAGAAAGGGGGGGAAGTACCAGTACAAACTAGCTATCCAGCACCTACGCTGGTCGAAAAGGGAATACAATGACAAAAGCAGTACGCACATCTGTAACGAACTGATCTTTTGTTTTGTTTTGGGGGACAAGGCTGTAGAGTTTGAGCAGGACTAGATTTGTTGCGCTCACATAGGGAAAGGTGTCTAAAGATAACAAAACTGGGACCAACACAAATATGCTCCTTGGTTGTTTGTTCTTTGTTGCAACAGACTGTGCATCACCCCAGTACATCGGTAGATGCACATGGTGCTGGTGCGTCCATTGTCCCGTGCAACTCTTTAGTTGTTGTTAATCTAAGGCATTATTTGGTTAAAAACTCCCTAGTCCCTACCTTCTTAGTTCCAGAGACTAAACATGGAGTAGAGGTTATTAAATGACATGCTAAAAGACCATGTTACCCCTAGTAATGAACTAATAGAGACAAGGTGTGATGCGTGGCAGGGTCTTCTTTCTTTAGTCCCAAATGCCCACTTTTAGCCTGTAAAAGTCCCTCTTGTTTGGTTTAGATGGGACTGACACGGAGTTTGTTTAGTCCCTCCACCAAAATGTCCCTGTAAACAAACACCCTCTAAAATGCTGCTGGAAAATTGATGCAATGCTACATTTAAAAGAAAATTACATGTTTAACAAATTTTATTATTAATATAATATATCTGTTAATATTAATCAATGCCACCGTTTGAGAAATGCTACTATCTTGCTTTCTTTCCCATTTAGATAAGGTAGATGCTTCTTTTTGTTGGCTTCTGTGTCATCCACCGTTATTGACCACTAGTTGTTTCCTTTGCACCTCTGTGTAAATAGGGTTATCTACTTCACCTCGTTGCCATTGTGACCTTTTGTTGCACTGCACAAAACACTTTTGTTTTAAGAGTGTTTTGTGCAGTTCAACCAAAATGTCACACCGACAATGTTGCTAGATTGCTTGATCTTAGTGGAACTGCACAAGAGGAGATCTTACATCCTATCCGTGTTGGCAAATTTGGTTCGGATCATCTTCTTGTGAGTTGTTTGAATTCTGTGTCATGAGAGGTTAGTACTAGCCTTATTTCACATGATTCTGCAGTGTGCTTTCATATGTTGTGCTACTTTTACGGTAATGTTGCTTGATTTTAGTGAACTGCACAAATGGAGACAAGACTTCTAATCTGTATGTGCATCGTAATATCCCATTGAGGTAAGATAAGGATATTTCACAACTGTTGGCCTGTATTTTGCCACTTTCATCAGAAAATTAATGTCATTGTTTAGTGCTATACTTGTGCAACCTAATTAACATGCCAAATCTTACATTGAAGGCGTAGCTTGTCTGTTATTGAACCAAGTGATGAAGGGGAAGAACGAGCGGAAGTAAAACAAAAATCAACTCCCAGTGCTGTAATGAAGCACTCAAACTGTGGTGACACAAGTAATGATATAGTTTTGAATCTTAATTTATTGCTATGGCTGGAACAAGCAATTGTTTTGCCACTGATTTGATGCCACTCTTAATGTAATACGCAATTATCTCTACTTGTGCAAACAGGGATCTTCTTTGAAGATACCATATATTTTAGTGGAACTGCACAAGAAGATGTTGGAAACATTAAACTAATCGAAAAGTATATAGTAAGCATGGCCACCACAGTAGATAGCAACAGATGGTTCCAGAGAAATGCTTCATCTGTATGCTCTACACAATAAGCCTCCTGACAAAGGTTGGTACTCGCCCACTGATTTCATCCATATGATTGAGCTTTGTCATCTCTATTGGTGTTGTGCTACTGTTTAGATACTGTCATCAAAAAGTGGTATTTTCCTTGAGAAGTGCTTCATCTATGTTGTTTTAAATATTTCCTTTCCTTTTTTGAGCAAACAGGGATGCTAGCATTTAGTTGTCCTCTTGTCTTTGCACAACAGGATCATCCTCCTCTGAAGAAGAATATGGAGTACATGAAGTGACTAGTTCCGATTATGCTAGGATGAAGAAGCCATGTCTATCTTCTCATCAGAAGGAGCAGTTGAAGGATGGTTACATTACCCCCCACAAGACCAAACTAACTTCAGCTCAGAAGGACTGACAAATCTCCATTTTCTTGCTGTGATGCGCGAGTACAATGTTGTTCTCGGATTCTTTCCGGTGAGTTCCATTTTTCTAGAAGTGTGCTCTACATGGACCATGTAGGTGCTTGTTTAAACTGCCAATTCATAGTACAGTTTTCTTTATACTAATCGCTTTTTTGTATTTGTGCAAACATGGGTGCTCTGCTTGATTTCAATGGGAACTGCACAAAATGTTCATGAATACATCGAACCATTCATTTCCACCACAAGAAAGGAGGTGCTCAGCGAATTTGGTTGATTTTGGTGGAACTCCACAAGGAGAACAGTTGGTTTATTTAGCATGAGGTGCCATGTCAATGTCCGAACTGATGGCAAACCCTTCTCATTCCACAATCGTAGGCATTTGATATTTTGGAATCGGACAACCTTGTCAAATTTTTCTCTTTCATTTTGGCAGGAAGACATGCGTTTGATATTTTTAAATGGGATGCCCTTTGGTGTTAGTAGTGCTGATCCATTTTTTCTTTATTCTTTAGTTGTGAAGTAAATATTGGCTCTGACATGTGAATCGCTGAGATGCATAATCATCGATTGTCTTGAATGTTCTCTATGAATTGCTAGGCTTGTGTGTTTGATTGCAATGTATAGGAACACTAAAAAGCTGCTCCTACTCTTTGTACTCCTTCTGTTCCTTTTTACTTCGCACATTGAGAAAGTGCATACTTTTTTCTATAAGATTGGTCATAGTAGAGATACTTTAACTACAGACAAAACTTGTATGCATACTAGAAAGGACCGGAGGGAGTACATGTGAAACTGTTGCAAACGAGGTGATCACCCTGGGAATAATGCTAGTACATATTGTTTTGCATGTTCATCCAATGCCAGTGATACAAGAATTCGAACTAATCGAAATAAATTCATTCATACACGGTCGGATTTCATATAAACATGCCGGATTTCATTACATTTTGTACATTCTTCAACCAAAAAGGGGTGTGCTGGATGTAAAATTAATTAACCGAAGCTACCCACCTGTGTCCGGTAGCATACAACTGAAGTGCTCAAGTTCTCTAGCAAATGACTATATCTCATGAGCTTGCTCAACCACGGAGCAGTCTTCAATCATCATGTAATCATAGAATTGCTCCATGATGTACAACTCAATGCCAGCAAGCAGAGGGTAGTAGCGGTGGCCTTACTTGGACCCGAGCGGCGGCGACCTACCGTGTTCTACTCTTCCTCGTTTTCTATGTGGCGCGGCCTCGTTGGCAGCGGGATGGGGCCTAGGCGGAGCCGGTGATATCCTCTGTCACGTTGCCAGCAGGCGGCGCCTCGGCAGAGCGAGGAAAATCCTCCCCCTCGTTGCTGGCAGGTTGGGGCCTCGACAGAGCTGGCGGTGTCCTCTGCCTCGTTGTTGGCGTCACAGGGCCTCGGCGGAGCCGGTGGTGTCCTCTACCTCGTTGTTGGCGCCGCGGGGCCTCGGCGGAGCAGGTCCTCGTCGACGCCAGCGGAGCGGGGACTCGTCGGAGCTGGCATTGTCCTGTGCCTCGTCCTCGGTCTCGCCAAACAGCGCCTCGCCCGCTTCATTGCCCTCTTTGTAGGCCGCCGCAGCCTCCGCCACCCGCATGCGGTACCACCAGCGCTCGAGGTGGCCCTCGTAGGCAGAGTGGTACGAGTCGAGTAGCGCCTCCTGCTCCGCCCGCTCCACGGTGATCTGCTCCTCCGCCTGCAGGTGCTCCTAGGGGAGATGGTGTTTGTAGGCGGCATCAGCCTGCGCCTCCCGGAACTGCTCCTCACGCCTCTGCCTCATCATGTCCATATATTGGGCACGGGCCTCACTGATGGTCATGGTGCAATGCACCGGCGAGGATGGCACAGAGGAGGGGGTTGGAGCCGGATCGTCGACTACCATGTTCTCCATTGGGATGTCGTCGTCCTCCGGATGCCTGCCAGCCAGCTAGTCGGCAGCAATGGCTGCCATCTCCTTGTTGTCCGTCGTCCGCCCGTCCCGAAGAGCGCTGGAGCACGAGGAAGCCATGGTGGGCAGTAGTGGTGTGGACAGGAGAAAGGGAACGGATGTGGATGACTGCGGCTATGGCCGGCGCAGTAGTTTATATAACAATGGTGGGCGGCGGAGGGACGGACGTGTGTCGTCGGAGTAGCCGCCTCGGCAACCGCGTATCATTAATGTGGGTAGCAGAAGGATGTACGGACGACACTTGTGACGTTTGAAGGCGGAGCAATTGCCTGCACTAAGAAGAGGGGTGCGCGGCGCTGACCGTTTTGGGTGGAAAGCGCGCATGGGAGAGGGAGGTGGTCTGGGTGGGCCAGGGCAGTCAGACTCGTGCTTGGCAGCGAGCCGGTCCAGCAGTCGGACATGCTGGCTTGCCAGCTAGCTCTCCGAGCTGAGCGACGACAATCAGACGATGGGCGTGGCTTCCGACCAGGAGCCGGCGCCACTGTCCAAGCCTGTTCATGTCGTGTTCACCATAGAGCAGGTGCGGCCGCACTTCGACGCCCTAATGGCGGAAAAGCTACCAGCGCAGGAGGACCTATGCTGCAACCTCCGTCTCCTCAACGAGCACCGGTGAACAAGCGAACGACAATGCCATCGCGTACATGTGGCCATATGATCCTCGCTTCCCGAATGAGCAGAGGCGCTGTATCAGACCATCTATAGGGCCCGCAAGGCCCTCTATGTCGTCCTTCGAGTTGTTTCACTCGCCGTGGCGCCCGCGTCTCGCATTGTCAACATGGTCAACGGACATGAGGATGAGGAGATGATTTTACTTGGAGAGGATGATAGTGGGGACCCACCAGGGCCATAGCCGCACATACACAAGTGCCTCCTTATTAGTATATAAAACTATAAATTTTTTTGCTTCCTCCTGGTTTCCTGACATCACGATCCCACACCATTGTCAACCTATGTAGTCAATAAACGAGAGAATTGCACAAGAAGCGGCCGACAGTTGGGACCAAGCAGCTCGAGCAGTATTTGTGTTTTTGAGGTGTGAGCACTGCAAAGTTTTTCTTCAGCGATGTTTAGCACAGATATTAATTTTTCTCCTCTGAACAACAACGAAAGCATCGCTGCAGGTATTAACTAGGCGGGCTGTGGACATCTAGCCCAGGCTAGATATCCAGCCCAGATATTAATTTTTCTCAAGCTGAATAGCCCAACTATACTTTTTTAGGAATACCCACGCAAGGTCAAGTTGTTATTCTCCACCCCGCTGGGCTGCAAATCTTTCCTAGGAGGGATGCATTAGGCTTAACAAGAAAATGGGCTTTAAGAAATAATAAATGGGACATAATTATAAAAACTAGGCAGTAATTATAAAAAATGCACCAAAAACGTAATTACTTTATAAAATATTATTTCTGGATATTGAAAATTTTAATTTCATTAATTGTTGTGAGCGCAATGTTTTGTTGGATTTTTACGTAATATAAGTTTATATTGAAATTGTATTTAATTTGACTAGAAATTTTGGGATAAAAATATTTCGGATCCCATCAAAATGTGGGAAATTTTATTGAATTCTGTTTTGAATGGTTGGTTGAAATGGGCAGTACTTTTAACAAACTGTAAATGGGTTGTAGTAAATTCCATTAGAATTCAAAAATTGGCTGCACATTCTTACAAATCTCAAATGGGCTATAAGTTCTCTGCCACACACTTGTGGCCTTACTAAGTTGACGTGTCCCCTAAAAAAGAGTTGACGCGTATGAAAGGCTTTGTCAACTTATAGTCAACACAAGGTTCTAGCAGCGGTGGCCATTGGATGTCCATCCAACGGATGTCGTGCTTCTTCTTCAATCTCGGATATTCTAGCTTCACCCACCCAAAAAATGATTCCTCCCCCTAACATCTGGGGTGCACCATTTTGGAAGCTGGCCTGTGGACCTACTAAGTTGACGCGTCCCAAGGGCTCTGTCAACTTAGTCAATATAAACAATTCTAGCTGCAGTAACCGTACGTTGTCCATCCAACGGCCGTCGTGCTTCTTCAACCTCTAGTCATCTTGCTCCAGCCGCCCAAAGCAGCGCCGGTTGTGCCGCCTACTCCTGCCTCTCGTGGCCGGCTGTGCTATCGCGGAGGCAACACCGCCCCCCTACTACTCCCACTGCTGGCTAGGACATCCCTCCACTCACCCACACCCCCTGCTATTCTGCAGCGACAGCAGCCTCACACCGCAGCCGAACCAGTGAACCCTCGTACTCCTCTCTGCGTGCGTATCCACTGCCACGTCTTCCTCGGCTCCACGTCGTCCCCTTCCTAGGCCTCGCTATCGTCCACCGCCATGGTGCTCTCGACGCGGTGTGGTTAATGCGGTCAACGACCAACTTCCATTGGAAGAGTACTGTATGTGGAGAGGCTGATAGCTGGGTCCACGGTAGCCGCAAGGAAGTGCCTCCTTATTACGTGCAAAATAATTATTCCTCCACCTGACAGCGGGGACCCACTGGACGGGCCATCGTATTTCATGAAAAAAATGTTTCCCCCCTAACTGCTGGGACCCACGAGCTACATCTTTGCACGCAAGGAAGTGCGTCCGGGCAACAAAAAACGATTCACCCCCTGACTACTGTGACCCACCAGCTACATCTTCGCACGCAAGGAAGTGCCTGATAGTCGGGACCCACCTGGTCGAAGCGTACGTAGCGTTGTCATTCTGGTCGCGAACGTGTACGTACATAACGGTCCATGTAGAGGCGCGCATGTAGCATGTACACGTACATACAGCGGCCAGTTTGCAAGAAAGAAAATACGGCCACGCACGTACATATGAGCAGGGTCTTGAATGCCTACTCGTGCATACATACGGCCAGGGCTCGTGTACATGGCTGGGTCAAAACGGGGAAACTGCGTCGTCATCGTGTTCATGGTGAGCCAACCGGCTGGGTCGTAACAGAATGCGTCGTCGTGTTCATCGGGAGGGCTTGGACGGAATAGCCGATGGAAACGAGGCCTGGCTTACCGCACATCGGAGGCAATTGCCTTGTGTTCGACTGGCCATGTTCGAAATGGGATCCTGTTCATCGGGCGGGTTCTGGCATACCGCAATACTGAGGAAACGGACCTCCTACGGTCAAAACGGGGGTCCTGTTGATTGGGGGGTGTGGCGTACTGCAAAGCGGAGGAAACGGACTTGTGTTGGAGCGCTACGGTCGAAACGGGGGTCTTGTTCATTGGGAGGGGTGTGGCGTACCACAAAACGGGACTCCACGGGATACTGTTCATCTCCACCGTTGTCAGTGTCAAAACCGGCGGATCTCGGGTAGGGGGTCCCGAACTATGCGTCTAAGGCGGATGGTAACAGGAGGGAGGGGACACGATGTTTACCCAAGTTCGGGCCCTCTTGATGGAGGTAATACCCTACGTCCTGATTGATTGTTCTTGATGATATAAATATTACAAGAGTTGATCTACCACGAGATCATAGAGGCTAAACCCTAGAAGCTAGCCTATGGTATGATGGTATTGTCATCCTACAGACTAAACCTCCGGTTTATATAGACACCGGAGGGGGCTAGGGTTACACAAGGTCGGTTACAAGGGAGGAGATCTACATATCCGTATTGCCAAGCTTGCCTTCCACGCCAATGAGAATCCCATCCAGACATGGGACGAAGTCTTCAATCTTGTATCTTCATAGTCCAATAGTCCGGCCAAAGGATATAGTCCGGCTGTCCGGAGACCCCCTAATCTAGGACTCCCTCAGTAGCCCCCGAACTAGGCTTCAATGACGATGAGTCCGACACATAGATTGTTTTCGACATTGCAAGGCGGGTTCTTCTCCAAATTCTGAATATCTTCTATGTAATGTCTGGCACCCCATAAATATTGCACTTCTTGGCTTCTGCGCCCAATAAGGGCTATCTTCCACGTGTCGAGCGAATGCGAGGAGCCAGGGCGTTTTTACATTCGCCCCCTAGCCATGTAAATAAATCGTCTATTAAAGGGATGGGGATTCTTAGATCCAAACCACACCATCCTCCCACAGGCTGTATCCATCGGAGTGCGCTCGGAAAAATCCATTCCGTCATGGCCGGCAATCGCAGCTCCTCCTCCCGCTCCCGTAGCCCCAAGCCCGGTGATTGGGAGAAGTGTTCCGTCTCGCACGGCCAATTAGTAGAGTTGCAGACCCAGGGATTGCTCCCTCCAGCGTGTATGGTCCCCGTCCGAGCCGGGCTCGCCACCTATAATGGCGGGGAGCAAGCGGAGAGCTTCCCCAATCCCTCCAAGGGGGAGCGGGTATGCCTGGCCCCTTACTTACTAAGGGGACTTGGATTTCCAATCCATCCGTTCCTCCGCGGGCTCCTGGAGTTTTACGGCCTCCAGTTGCATAATTTCACCCCTGCTTCCATATTACACATCGCCGGTTATGTTGCCCTTTGTGAGCTGTTTCTGGGCTACGAGGCTCATTTCGAGCTGTGGAAGAGGCTATTCTGCCTTGTGCCCCGTACACAGGAGGGGTCACTTTATCAAGTGGGCGGAGCCGAAATATGGCGCATCGCCAAGACCGGATACCTGTCCGGTACCCTGAAGAAGACGTCTGAAGACTGGCCTTCAGAGTGGTTTTACATGGAGGACGTCCCCCTTCCAGACCCTGTTCGGAGGGGTCTTCTCGATTTCAACAATGCTCCTCTGAAGAAACGTCGAAGTTGGCGCCCACGGAGCCCCCGAGAGGAAGACAACGGAGAAGTCCTTTACCTGATGGACCGGATTAAAGTGATGGCTCAATCAGGATTGACAATAATCGAGGTTATGTCAATATGCATAATG
>NC_041382.1:254309827-254313915 GCF_002162155.2 Triticum dicoccoides
GGGGGTGCAGCTGCTTCAATATTGAGGGCACCCCTATGGTGTTTTAACGAGGAAGATGATGCCACCCACTGCGGGCGTAAGGGACCAGACTCTGCTGCTGCTTTAGCAAAAATTCTGTCCGAGTTGTTCAAGGGAGAGGAAGAGGAGTTCATCCGTATTAAGCCACGGGATGGATTCTCCATGTACAACCCTCCAAGTTGGGTGAGCTGTCACTCTTTACTCACAACCTTCCTGCATTCTTCGTCGTAAATACTCACCTTGCCGTTTCACGGCAGGAACTGCGAAAAGTTGTAAGGTAGGTCAACAGCCCACCTTCACAAACGGAGGACCCTAACCGGGCCCTCGATCCCGGATTCGAAGAGGATGTGAACATATTTGTGGAGCTGATAGACATGAAATTCTATCAATTGAGCTGCGATGACGCCATGGTGGACATAACGGCTGACTATCCTAGACTACTCCCTGCATCGCATGTAAGAAAAAACCGGAGTCCCAACTTCCATAAAGGATACCCTTTTACGCACTTCACCTATCATACACATATGGTGTTTACACGGAAGGCCTTCAGGACGCCATGCTGAACCCGCAGCAACTCGCCAACAAGAGGCACCGAAGCCGGGTAGGCCAAAAAGGAAGGCGGTCAGGACGGAGACGCTGGCGCAGAGGTATGACACAAAACCTCGCTCCGTGGTTGTTGTCTTTCTTAAAATATAATGACGTCCATGTTTCCTAGTAGAAAAAACTCTCGCCATACTATATCCGGAGAGGCTGCCGATCACGACTCCACAAGTCGGGCTCCGGGGCTGGACATAGAGGCGGAAGCTAACACGGGGCGGATGCCAGATGCTCCTCCTACAGAGGATGCGGACAGGCTATCCGCAACAAATTCCGAAGTGGAGAGAGCAATGAATCACAGGCATCGCCAGGCCGTACTCTGTGACGCTTGTTTCTCCCCAGAGGCATTCGATGCCTTCAACTCAGGAGACGCGTACATCCGTGCTGCTCAAAATGGTCTAGCCAGAGCCACGGACCTATATGTAAGGGATATATGGGTAAGAAAATCTGATGATTATATGTATCAGTAGCCCCTGAGACTTGAAACACTTGACGCAACTGATTTAAGGATCAATATTTGTGCAGGTTCTTACAGAGAAGAATTCCCGACTGTCTCAAGAGCTGGAAGAGTGCAAGGCCCAGCTAGGGGCCGCTGTTGCGGCGTTGAAGGAGTCCGAGAAGGGCCCCTCTGATAACACTTGTTTCCCTTGCAAAGAATACAGGTACCAGGTAGTATATGACATGCATGCAAATCTAACAATAGATGTTGCAGATGACCCCGGAGTGAATCCGGAGGCCATGGCGGTGAATGTGGCACGTGCTGATCGACAGCTAAATGCTGGCGAGCACGTGCTTATGCGAGTCAGGCAGGAGAAAAATAATCTCCAAGACGCCAATATCTGGCTGGGCGTGGAACTGAAAGATGACTGAGCCCAGCTTGCAGACTCCCTGAAGGAGAATAAACGGCTTCAGCACGACATTTTTAGTAAGTGCTTGAACGAACTTTTTAAAGGAGTTCGGCAAAGAAACCGGCTAATAGAGTTATGTCTGCAGGTATGCTGACGGGTCATCCCACGGAGGAGATGCCTGGGTCTTCGGGTGATCTTATACCAGAGCTCTCACAACTGCACGAGCAAGTTCTGCAGGTGATGCAGGGTATTGCCCAAGCCTTGTGGCCATCCGCGTCCCGGCCAGGAGGCATGGGGGAGCTTATAGAGAAGCTCAAGGGAGCATGGTGGTGCTTCTGATTACGGAAGATATCAGCCTGCCGACAAGGTGCAAGGGAAGCCTGGGCTATGGTGAAGACACGATATACCAAAGCTGACCCAAACCACATGGCCGAGGTCGGACCTGTGGGGCCCGATGGGAAAGAGATCCCCGTTAGTTTAGTGTATGACCAAGTAGAATTAGCCGCAAAGTATTCCCAACAGGATGGTAGGCTAGACAGCCTGTTGGATGGTATAAAAGAAGAATTTAATCAGTCTTAGTGACTGTGTACTTCAAATAACATATGTGATGTCCTAGCCGGATTGTAAATCATTTGTCATGGCGGACCTTTTTGCTTCGACCTCTGGACCTGATAGTCCGGAGTGTATCCGAATACCCGCTCGGTTATGTAAAAACCAGGGTATGCATGGAAACCAGGCGTAGGGGTCATAAGTGCTTGAACAGACAAGTACCCAACTAGCTATGTTATATTACATGGGTAGTAAGAAACATCTTCTAGGGAGAATAGTTCTGTTAAGGGTTCCTTTCCCTGGGTATGCATGCCCTAATGTGCATGTCCGAACTGCAGACGCAAGCTATAAACATCTGGGGGCATGTGTCAAATTAAATAAAAGTCATATTTTATTCACCGACCAAATATTCCCTTAAGAACGCTAGCTTTAGGCTTCACCCAGTCTGAGGTACACATCCGGCTGACCGGCAGTAACAATCGTAGAGGCGCTCCCCTTATGCCCTAGCTGAATTAACGGGAACGTAGGGCATAAATACAAGAGCCAGGCAACCCAGCTTGGCCAAAACATAAGTCATATCGATGCATATAATGGCGAAAAAGGTACATGCGGAAGACTAACACATGTGTGGGACATAAAGCCCAGAAAAATAGTTAGATTAAGCTTTTGTATAAGAAGCCCCCAGGTATAATGAGCGTGGTTAGCCCGTCAAGATTGTGTAACCAAGACACAAGTTTATCCTTTTAGGGTCTTGAGGAGAAATAAAAAGACAGAAAAATAGAAAATACGGATATGCAAAAAATTGACAGAGGTAAGGAGACGAACATAGAGTCCGGCACGAGGCGTAGAATCTTCGGAGTCTGGCTGCGTTCCATGGGTTTGGCTCGAGTCGATTGTCCGATGCATCCCGCACACGGTACGCTCCACCGGTCAGAACCTGGTCAATAATGAAGGGACCTTCCCATTTGGGTTTGAGCTTATTCTTTTTCTTCTCCGGCAGGCGTAGAACTAGTTTGCCAACGTTATAGGTTTTGGCCCGCACTTCTCTGCTTTAATACCTTCGAGCCTGTTGCTGATAGAATGCGGAACGGGCTTTTGCCACGTCGCGCTCCTCCTCCAGGGCGTCCAAACTGTCCTGCCGATCGAGCTCGGCCACTTTTTCTTCGTACATGCGCACTCAAGGTGAGTCATGAATTATGTCGCAAGGCAGAACCGCCTCTGTGTCGTACACCATAAAAAACAAAGTGTATCCGGTAGTGTGATTCGGCGTGGTCCGCAGCCCCCATAGTACGGAGTCGAGCTCCTCTACCCAGTGCGTGTTTGATTCCTTTAAGGACTGCACTAATCTGGGTTTAATGCCGCTCATGATAAGACCATTTACTCGCTCGACTTGACCGTTAGTTTGCGGGTGATACGTCTCCAATGTATCTATAATTTTTTATTGCTCCATGCTATATTATCATCTGTTTTGGATGTTTATGGGCTTTATTATACACCTTTATATTATTTTTGGGACTAACTTATTAACCCAGAGCCCAGTGCCAGTTTCTGTTTTTTCCTTGTTTTAGAGTATCGCAGAAAAGGAAAATCAAACGGAGTCCAATTGACCTGAAACATCACGGAACTTATTTTTGGAAGAAAAGCAACCCGGGAGACTTGGAGTCCACGTCAAGGAAGCTTCGAGGCAGCCACGAGGTAGGGGGCGCGCCCACCCCTTGGGCGCGCCCTCCACCCTCGTCGGCCCCTCGTGGCTCCCCTGACGTACTTCTTCCGCCTATATATCTCCATATACCCTAAAACGATCGGGGAGCACAATAGATTGGGAGTTCCACCGCCAGAAGCCTCCGTAGCCACCAAAAGCCAATCCAGACCCGTTTCGGCACCCTTCTAGAGAGGGGAATCCCTCTCTGGTGGCCATCTTCATCATCCCAGTGCTCTCCATGACGAGGAGGGAGTATTTCTCCCTCAGGACTGAGGGTATGTACCAGTAGCTATGTGTTTGATCTCTCTCTCTCTCTCTCGTGTTATTGAGGTGATACGATCTTGATGCATCGCGAGCTTTGCTATTATATTTGG
>NC_041382.1:254314182-254332492 GCF_002162155.2 Triticum dicoccoides
TTGTAATGGATTGAGTTTTCCCTTTGAAGTTATCTTATCGGATTGAGTCTTTAATGATTTGAGAACACTTGATGTATGTCTTGCCGTGCGTATCTGTGGTGACAATGGGATATGACGTGATTCACTTGATGTATTTTTCGGTGACCAACTTATGCATAGGGGTTCCTCCCATGAACTTATGCATAGGGGTTGGCACACGTTTTTGTCATGATTCTCCGGTAGAAACTTTGGGGCACACTTTGAGGTTCTATGTGTTGGTTGAATAGATGAATCTGAGATTGTGTGATGCATATCGTATAATCATACCCACGGATACTTGAGGTGACATTGGAGTACCTAGGTGACATTAGGGTTTTGGTTGATTTGTGTCTTAAGGTGTTATTCTAGTACGAACTCTAGGGCTATTTGTGGCACTTATATGAATAGCCCAACGGATTGATTGGAAAGAATAACTTTGAGGTCATTTCGTACCCTACCATAATCTCTTCGTTTGTTCTCCGCTATTAGTGACTTTGGAGTGACTCTTTGTTGCATGTTGAGGGATAGTTAGGTGATCCAATTATGTTATTATTGTTGAGAGAACTTGCACTAGTGAAAGTATGGACCCTAGGCCTTGTTTCAACGCATTGCAATACCGTTTGTGCTCACTTTTATCATTAGTTACCTTGCTCTTTTTATATTTTCAGGTTACAAATACCTTTATCTACCATGCATATACCACTTGTATCACCTTCTCTTCGCCGAACTAGTGCACCTATAAAATTTACCATTGTATTGGGTGTGTTGGGGACACAAGAGACTCTTTGTTATTTTGTTGGAGGGTTGCGTGAGAGAGACCGTCTACATCCTGCGTCTCCTACGGATTGATAAACCTTAGGTCGTCCACTAGAGGGAAATTTGCTACTGTCCTACAAACCTCTGCACTTGGAGGCCCAACAACGTCTACAAGAAGAAGGGTGTGTAGTAGACATCAGCGGGTGATAGACAGAAGCATAATCGAGGTTGATGCCCATGTTGCTGCACCAATGTTTCACCTCGTTGGCTATAAAGTTCTTGCCGTTGTCAGTGTTGATGCTATGCAGGATGCCATAACAGTGTACTACCCCGGATATGAAGTCTATCACCGGTCCAGATTCAGCCGTTTTGATACGTTTGGCTTCTATCCATTTGGTGAATTTATCCACCAGTAAGTATTTTTTTCTTATGGCTCCCCCCTTTAAGGGGTCCGACCATATCAAGCCCCCAGACCGCAAAGGGCCAAGTAATGGGGATTGTTTGGAGTGCGGTAGGCGGCATATGGCTTTGGTTTGCAAAAAGATGGCAACCGATGCAATGTTGGACCAGATGCTGCGCATCAGCCCGGGCCGTTGGCCAATAGAAACATGTACGGAAGGCCTTGCTTACAAGGGCCTGGGCTGCGGCGTGATGGCCGCCGAGTCCAGCATGGATTTCTGCCAAAAGCTTCTGCCCTTCCTCTTCGGAGATGCACCTTTGAAGGACTCCGGTTGTGCTTTTCTTATAAAGCTCTCCCTCGTGGACCTTGTAGGCTTTAGATCTCCGCACTATGCAGCGTGCCTCATTTTGGTCCTCTGGTAGTTCCTCCCTGGTTAGGTAGGCCAGGAATGGTTCTGTCCATGGGGCGATGACGGCCATTATCATGTGGGCTGAAGGTGTTATTTCGATGGCAGAGCCTCCGATTGTGTCAGAGTGTTCGGTATCTGATGTTGTGGTCGGGTCCGGATTATTTTTACCGTTGTCCCCCTCCCATACCACGGATGGCTTAAACAGTTTTTCCAGGAAGATGTTGGGTGGAACAGGGTCGCGTTTAGTGCCAATACGGGCGAGGATATCTGTCGCCTGATTGTTTTCCCGAGCCACATGGCGGAATTCAGGCCCCTCGAACCGAGCTGACATTTTGAGGACGGCGTTGCGATATGCCGCCATTTTCGGATCCTTGGCATCGAACTCTCCATTTATTTGAGATATTGCGAGGTTTGAATCCCCACGCACCTCCAGGCATTGAATGCCCATGGAAACTGCCATCCGGAGACCGTGTAATAGGGCCTTGTATTCGGCTGCGTTATTGGAGTCTGTGTATAGTATTTGGAGTATGTATTGAACTGTATCTCTGGTGGGGGACGTCAGGACGACGCCAGCCCCCAGACCAGCTAGCATTTTAGAGCCGTTGAAGTGCATGATCCAGTTGGAGTACGCGCCGTACTCTTTAGGGACTTCGGCTTCTGTCCATTCAGCGACGAAATCGGCAGTACTTGCGACTTAATGGCTCGCCGTGGTTTATATGTTATGTCGAATGGGAGGAGCTCGATCGCCCATTTGGCAATCCGGCCCGTGGCATCGCGGTTTTTTATTATGTCGTTGAGTGGTACTTCGGAGGCCACCGTAATTGAACACTCTTGAAAGTAGTGTTGTAATTTCCGGGATGCCATGAATACCGCGTATGATATCTTTCAATAATGTGGGTACCATGATTTGCATGGAGTGAGGACAGTGGATACATAATATAATGGCTTTTGAAGTGGGAATTTATGTCCATCCGTCTCTCGTTCGACGACGAGCACTGCGCTAACAACTTGGTAAGTTGCCGCTGTATATAATAGCACTAGTTCGCCGACATTTGGTAGCATCGATAATTTGATTGATGCGAGGGAGGGGGAAGGTATCCTTTGGGCACGCCTTATTAAGGTCCTTGAAGTCGACGCATAGGCACCAGGATTTGTCCTTCTTTGGCACCATCACCAGGTTTGCTAGCCAGTCCGGATGCTTTATTTCTCTAATGAATCCGGCCTCCAGTAACTTGGCTAGCTCCTCTCCCATGGCTTGTCTCTTAGGTTCGGAGAAACGCCGAAGAGTATGCTTAACCGGCTTGAATCCTTTTAGAATGTTAAGGCTATGCTCGGCCAGCCTACGTGGGATTCCTAGCATGTCTGAAGGATGCCAGGAGAATATGTCCCATAGGAACTCCCGTAGTGCGGCCTCTATGGCGGGGTTTAACTGTGCCCCGATGGATGTTGTTTTTGTGGGGTCCATTGGATGGACTTGGAATTTGACTATTTCATCCACTGGTTTAAAGGAGGTGGACTTGGATCTTTTGTCTAGTATCACGTTGTCCCTGTCCACTGTGGAGCACAACGCGGTTAACTCCTCCACCACAAGGGTTTCGGATAATGCCTCGAGGGTCAGTGCGCATGTTTTGTTCTCGACGCAAAGTGTTATGTCCGGATCACTAGCTAGAGTGATGATTCCATTGGGTCTGGGCATTTTGAGCTTCATGTACCCGTAATGGGGTATGGCTTGAAAACTCGTGAATGCCTCCCGCCCTAGAAGGGCGTGGTATCCACTACTGAACGGGGCCACTTGGAATGTGATTTCTTCGGACCTATAATTCTCCGGAGTGCCGAATACCACATCTAGTGTGATTTTCCCAGCGCAACGTGCCTCATGACTAGGAATGATTCCTCAGAAGGTCGTGCTGCTTTGCTCAATACGGTTGCTGTCTATTTCCATTTTTTGAAGAGTCTCCTCATAAATGAGGTTTAATCCACTGCCGCCGTCCATGAGCACTTTAGTGAGCCGAAAGCCGTCCACAATTGGACTGAGGACCAAAGCGGCTGGTGCTCGGCTTTTTGAAATTTAGGTTCGTCACAGGCATCGAAGGTGATAGCCGTGTCGCTCCATGGATTTATTGCTGCCATGTGGTAGACTTCCGCAAGGCTGCGGAGTGCTCTCTTACACCTATTATTTGAGGCGAAGGTCTCGAAGTCTGTCAATATTGTATTGTTATCCATGGGAAGGTGCTCTGAGGTATTTTGGATGAGGAGATCCTCACCGCTCTTGGCCACCTGCCGGAGTACCCAACATGCTCTATGGTTGTGTGTTGATATGGTATCTGCTGTACTATGAATTTTGCAGGGCCCGTTAAGCCATCCCTCCAATACGGTTCCACGCCTTGTAGTGGGCTTTTGATTCTTTGTAATTGAGTCGCGTGACTTATGAGAGTGCACCCTTTTAGTTTGTACTGGGGGTTTTGTCAGAGCCGGAGTATCCCAAAACTTTGTTTGGGTTTTCCAGGTGCTTTCCATCGCACAGTATTTCCATACTATGGCCGCCAAGTCAGCGAAGTGTGCTATTTCACAGCGACTTATGGCGTTGAGGATTCCCTTGTCCGTGCAATTGTTGCAAAAGAACGAAATTGCGTCTTCCTCACGATAGTCCTTGACCTTGTTCGTTACAAGGAGGAATCTGGCCCAATAGTGATGTACTGTCTCTTGGGACGCTTGCCTAATGTGGGAAAGATCGTTTGTATCTGGGTGGGTGGGTGGATTTAAGTCCAGACCTTGACCCAATCTGAGACCCCGGGGCAGGGGAGTTTCCGATCTTGGAAGTTCGGGCTCCGGGATGTTGCCCCGCGGGTTCGGTATGCAGCCTGATTCTAGGTTCAGGGTTAGGGCGATGTCATCCCGTGAGTGGGTATCCGGCTCGGAGAGCTCTGGAATTCGGACATAGTTCATCCTCAGGATAGAGGGAGAACCGCTGCATTGATCCTCCACCACCTCTATTTGATGGGTGACCGGCGAAGAGTTAATCTCCCATTGGTCGGGTTTAAGCCTGATCTGATCGTAGTCCGTAGCGACTCCCAGAGCGGCGATGCAATCCAAGTGCTCGTTCAAAGAGTATACCTCCATTGGATCCATCTACTCAGCGAATTTTGAGCCGATGTGGAGGCTATTTTCGATAACCCGAGAAGTCATCGTCGGCACAGCGGCCGAGCGGGCGGTCATGACGAAGCCCCCTAGTCAGAGAGTTTGGCCTACAGCCAGGGCTCCCCCAGAGGTGATGTTGTCCTTGACAATGAGACAAGCCATCCCTCCTTATGATGACGACAAAGTGGAACTCTCAATGAAAGCACCAATGTCGGTGTCAAAACCAGCGGATCTCGGGTAGGGGGTCCTGAACTGTGCGTCTAAGGCGGATGGTAACAGGAGGCAGGGGACACGATGTTTACCCAGGTTCGGGCCCTCTTGATGGAGGTAATACCCTACGTCCTGCTTGATTGTTCTTGATGATATGAGTATTACAAGAGTTGATCTACCACGAGATCGTAGCGGCTAAACCTTAGAAGCTAGCCTATGGTATGATGGTATTGTCATCCTACAGACTAAACCCTCCGGTTTATATAGACATCAGAGGGGGCTAGGGTTACACAAGGTCGGTTACAAGGGAGGAGATCTACACATCTGTATTGCCTAGCTTGTCTTCCACGCCAAGGAGAATCCCATTCGGACACGGGACGAAGTCTTCAATCTTGTATCTTCATAGTCCAACAGTCCGGCCAAAGGACATAGTCCGGCTGTCCGGAGACCCCCTAATCCAGGACTCCCTCAACCGTCAACCCCCTCCAGCCTCCACGAGCTACTGTTCATCCACTGTCGACCTCCTCCAGCCTCCACCTGCGGCTGTTCATCCACGGGCTCCTGTTCATCCAGCCTCCACCGTGCGCTACTCCACCGGTTACTGTTCAACCAGCCCTCTCCACGGGCTCCTGTTCAACCACCCCTCCATGTGCTACTGTTCATCCAGCCCTCCACTATCTACTGTTCATCCAGCCCTCCACGGGGTGGTACTGTTCATCCAGCCCTCCACGGGGTCCTGTTCATCCAGTCCCAACCGGCTCGATCGATCGGGGTCCTGTTCATCCAGAGGGAACACCACGAGGTCCTGTTCATCCACCCCCACCGGAACTGTTCATCCAAACCCCCCAGCAACGCTCACTGTTCATCCAGAGGCAGCATCGATCGGCTTTAGTTAGCAGCAATAGCAAAGGAATCGCTCGATCGGGCTCAGTTAACAGCCATCGGTCGACTGCTCGGGTTCAGTAATGCGTAGCCTGCAGTGCAATCACTCGGGTTCAGTAGGCGAACACCTCGCTCGGGTTCAGTTAGAGCCCAACGCCTCGCACCCGTGCGCGTGCGTGTGAGAGAAACACGCATCGCTCGGCCCCGACCACCCACCGTAACCGGGAACACCCTGATATTTTCCTCGCCCTCACTTCTACCACGGTTTTTTCCGTCATGGATGGCCCAAAGAATGTCATGCAACTGCGTCTTCGGCCCACCCAGGACGAAAAGCTCATTTTCTGTCATGATTTCTTGTCATAGAAGTAGGAGCCCACCACATATATGATGATACCGGGTTTTGTCACAATTATCGTCATAGAAGTTTCATAAGTATGACAGAAAAAATTACGTTCGGCCCAAAATGTCACGGATGTGTCTTTTTTTGTAGTGTACCCTACTCCAGCTTTTTGGTGGATTGCCTTGAGGGGCTGAGGATGAACAAGTACAATGGATGAACAACCTCGGGAGGTGAGGTGTTCTTGAGCTAGATGAGCTGGTGATCTGGTCAGGGTGGAATCGATCCCCCCTCTACGGTGGTGTCTAAGTCCTATTTATAGTGGCCTTGGTCCTCTTCCCAAATGTTAGGCGGGAAGGGATCCCACAATGACCAAATTCGAAGGGAGACAACTAGTACAAGCTATCCTGACAAAAGTAGTCTTTGCCTGCAAAAGGCTCTGGTGGTGACGCTGCCGTGGGCTCTGTGATGACCTCTGTCCTGCCATCCTGATGGTCTTTGTCTTGTTGCATCGATATGGAAACATTTTCTTGATTCCTCGGGACTCCGCGCCTGCGCTTGCCTCCTTAGCACCAAAGTGGAAATTGGTACACTGCGCCCGCTGGTACCCGCCTGGCCTTGGTCGTTATAGCTCACATCATGCGAACATCGCGAGGTGCACCCTGCATAGATATCTCCGCTCCTCGGTAGCCAGCCTAGCGAGGCCGCCCCCAGGGAGGTCTTGGTGATGTCCATCTCACGAGGCTTGGCCCCTCGCGAGGATCTTGAGTTGTTGCTGCCGAACTGGGCCATACAGGTCCGCTGATGGATCCACGCCACGGGCCGTAGGTAGGCAAGTCTGGGTACCCCCGGTCCTAGAACACCGACACATACAGATGACACCCGTCCTGCGACATGTTAATAGGACAAGCGCGGAGGTGGCGAGATAGCCCGGCAAGCCTTGCTGGGCAACTAGTGATGTGACACTAAGTGGTGCATTTAATGCACCCTACCAGCCCACAGATTTATGATAGCACTACTTGCTATCATATCAGTGTGTGGGAGTCCTGGATTAGGGGGTCTCCGGACAACCGTACTATCTCCATTGGCAGGATTGTTAGACTATGAAGATACAAGATTGAAGACTTCGTCTCGTGTCCGGATGGGACTCTACTTGGTGTGGAAGGCAAGCTAGGCAATACGGATATGGATATCTCCTCCTTTGTAACCAACCTTGTGTAACCCTAACCCTCTCCGGTGTCTATATAAACCGGAGGGTTTTAGTCTGCAGGACACAACAACTACAACATACAAGCATACCATAGGCTAGCTTCTAGGGTTTAGCCTCTCCGATCTCGTGGTAGATCTACTCTTGTACTACCCATATCATCAATATTAATCAAGCAGTACGTAGGGTTTTACCTCCATCAAGAGGGCCCGAACCTGGGTAAAACATCGTGTTCCCTGCCTCCTGTTAACATCAGCCTTAGACGCACAGCTCGGGACCCCCTACCCCAGATCCGCCGGTTTTGACACCGACATTGGTGCTTTCATTGAGAGTTCCTCTGTGTCGTCGTCGTTAGGCTTGATGGATCCTATTATCATCGATAGCGATGCAGTCCAGGGTGAGACTTTCCTCCCCGGACAGTTCTTCGTGTTCGGCGGCTTTGCACTGCGGGCCAATTCGCTTGGCCATCTGGAGCAGATTGAATGTTACGCCCCTGACCACCAGGTCAGGTTTGGAAGCTTAAACTGCATGGCGATATCCGTGGAGACTTGATCTTCGACGGATTACAGCCTCTGCCTTGTGTGTCACGCGGTCACGATGAGTATGATTTAGCTCTACCATCGGACAGTGTCCAAGAGATTGCACAGGCAGCCGCTCCGACCCTCAATTTGGAGCCAGTTGCGCTATCCATGGATGAGTGGATGGACCCCGCCATGGAGGCCTTACCCTCAGCGGTAATCGAGCCAAACATCAACCTTACCTTGCACGAGAGCCATGTTGTTAAACTGCCGGATCCTTCTCCGGCCACGGACTCCGAACCGCCTGCGCCCGTTTCTATCGAATCCGATTGGGCGCCCATCATGGAGTTTACCTCCGCGGATATTTTTCAGCACTCGCCCTTTGGCGACATACTGAACTCATTAAGGTCTCTCTCCTTGTCAGGAGGATCCTGGCCGAACTATGCCCGGCAGGACTGGGATGCGGACGATGAAGAAATTCGCGGCCCACCCACCAACCACTTAGTAGCCACTGTCGATGAATTAACCGACATGCTCGACTTCGACTCCGAAGACATCGACGATATGGACAACGATGCGGGAGACGAAGAGGAACCACTGCCCACAGGGCACTGGATAGCCACCTCATCATACGATATATACATGGTGGATACACCCAAAGAAGGCAATGGCGACGAGATAGCGGAGGATGACCCCTCCAAGAAGCAACCCAAGCGCCGACGTTAGCGGCGCCGCTCTAAGTCCCGCCAAAGCAAAAGTGGTGATACCGACACAGGAGATAATAACACTCCGGATAGTGCCGAAGACAACAACAATCCCCTCCAGCAAGATTTAGAGCAGGAGGATGTTGGAGCCATCCCTCCTGAGAAAGTGGCAGATGGAGAGGAGGAGGATGATAATTACATGCCCTCCTCCGAAGATGAGGCAAGCCTCGGCGACGACGAATTCGTTGTGCCAGAGGATCCCGTCGAACAGGAGCGCTTCAAACGCCGGATTATAGCCACGGCAAATAGCCTTTAGAAAAAGTAGTATCAGCTTCAAGCTGATCAGGATATGCTAGCTGACAGATGGACTGAAGTCCTCACGGCTGAGGAATATAAACTCAAGCACCCCTCCAAGAGTTACCCAAAGTGTAGGTTGCTACCCCGACTGGAGGAAGAAGCGTATGATGCGGCTGATCGGCCACCTCATGGCCGCGATAGAGAGGCATTCCAGCCAAAATTTTAGCCTGCACCCCAACGCCATTCAAATAAAAAGGCATGGGGAGATACGCCAGACCTGCGAGACATATTGGAGGACAAAGCAAAGCATGCAAGATCGATCTATGGATCACGGGGGCGCGCCACTATGCAAGACGATGAACGTCACGTCGGATACAGTAAAAGTAAATCCGGCCGGGCCGAACACAGCGGGCAAGACCCATTCGAGCTGTGTCGCAATATAGCCCAATACAGAGGCGCCGCACACCCCTTATGCTTCACAGACGAAGTAATGGCTCATCAAATCCCAGAAGGTTTTAAACCTGTAAATATTGAATCATACGACGGCACAACAGATCCCGCGGTATGGATCGAGGGTTTCCTCCTCCACATCCACGTGGCCCGCGGTGATGACTTACACGCCATCAAATACCTCCCACTAAAGCTCAAGGGACCAGCATGGCATTGGCTTAATAGCTTGCCAGCAGAGTCCATTAGCTGTTGGGAAGATCTGGAAGCCGCATTCCTCGACAACTTTCAGGGCACTTATGTGCGGCCACCAGATGCCGATGACTTGAGCCAAATAATTCAGCAGCCAGAAGAATCGGCCAGGCAATTCTGGACTCGGTGCCTAACAAAGAAAAATCAAATCATCGACTGTCCGGATGGAGAGGCCCTAGCGGCTTTCAAACACAACATCCGTGACGAATGGCTAGCCCGGCACCTTGGTCAGGAAAAGCCGAAATCTATGGCAGCCCTCACGACACTCATGACCCGCTTTTGTGCGGGAGAAGATAGCTGGCTGGCTCGCAGTAATAACATATCAAAGAACCATGGTACTTCGGATACCAAGGATGGCAATAGTAGGTCACGTCGCAACAAACATAAGCGTCGCATTAACAGCGATAATAACGAGGATACGACAGTCAATGCCGGATTCAAAGGCTCTAAACCCGGTCAGCGGAAAAAGTCATTCAAACAAAGTACGCCAGGTCCGTCCATCTTGGACCGTATACTCGATCGCTCGTGTCAAATACACGGCACCCCAGAAAAGCCAGCCAATCACACCAACAGGGATTGTTTGGTGTTCAAGCAGGCTGGCCAGTTAATTGCCGAAAACAAGGACAGGGGGCCACATAGCGATGACGAGGAGGAGCCCCGGCAGCCACACACCAGAGGACAGAAGAGGTTTCCCCCACAAGTGCGGACGGTGAACATGATATACGCAACCCACATCCCCAAGAGGGAGTGGAAGCGTGTGCTCAGGCACGTATATACGTTGGAGCCAGTCGCCCCAAAGTTCAACCCATGGTCCTCCTATCCGAGCACTTTCGATCGCAGGGACCATCCCACTATTATCCGTCATGGCGGATTCGCCGCATTGGTTCTGGACCCAATCAATGACGGATTTCACCTCACTCGAGTCCTTATGGATGGCGGCAGCAGCCTGAACCTGCTTTATCAGGACACGATGCGTAAAATGGGTATAGACCCCTCAAGGATCAAACCCACAAAAACGACCTTCAAAGGCGTCATTCCAGGCGTAGAGGCCCATTGCACAGGCTCAATTACACTGGAAGTGGTCTTCGGATCCCCGGATAGCTTCCGAAGCGAATAGTTAATCTTCGATATAGTCCTGTTCCACAGTGGTTCATGCACTACTCGGGCGAACCACATTTGTGAGATTCAATGCGGTACCGCATTATGCATACCTCAAGCTCAAGATGCCCAGACCTCGCGGGGTTATTACAGTCAATGGAAACACAGAGCGCTCCCTCCGAACAGAGGAGCACACCGCGGCCCTCACAGCATAAGCACAAAACAGCCTCTCAAGGCAATCCACCAGTTCGGCGTTTCAAGACCCGGACACCTTCAAGTGCGCTCGGAGCAATCGGCAAATAGACCGCCTGGCGCGATCTGAGCT
Source organism: Triticum dicoccoides (assembly GCF_002162155.2). Lineage (NCBI taxonomy): Eukaryota > Viridiplantae > Streptophyta > Magnoliopsida > Poales > Poaceae > Triticum > Triticum dicoccoides. Next base: position 254,325,181 of record NC_041382.1, read on the forward strand.
CGCGTAGCAATGCGGCCCCCACCCCAGTCCCAGCCAAACGGCAAAACTCGTGCCACGCGTACATAATTACGCATTAAAAATACCATGGGCACAGGTGGGGAGGGGGCACAACTGCGGCACGCCCCAAGACGCGGCTTAAACCGCACTAGGGGCTTCCCGTTTGGTTATTTTTTCTCTTTTTCAGGACCTTAATCTCTGGAAACCCTGTCCGGCAACACTATTGCCGAACACATGATGCAGCAACCAAGGAGGCAGAAAGCTACGTCACACCATGGAATTCCCAGGTGGATTACAATAACGAGCGAAATATTTGATTTAATACTATTCCTCAGCTTTCCCTTCGAAGGGACATAGTCCCACTCTTTGCTTATCGCACTATCTGTATCATTCTGCTTTAACGCACCTTTTTGAATAAACAATGCATAACATCACGACTATTATGGCATTCTTGTTATATATATATATATATATATATATATATATATATATATATATATATATATATATATAGGGTCGCGCTATTCGTCACCCTGATTGAGGAATAGTTATTCTTCACCCCATCTATTTTACCATCAATGCATCGTAATTTTACGTTCCATAAGTTTTGTCTTATTTCCGACGTAAAAAGAGACCGTAAGAAAATATATAATCGCCGTAAAAAATATTTTATGTTATGTAAAATTACAAACGTAAAAATATAGTCTAAAATACACATAAACTACAAATTTTCTTGTCTTATGACCTATATTTTTATTTTCTTATGTCAAATTTTACGTAGTGAATCAATAGGAATGTAACTATTTGAATTCTAAACGTAATTTAATTATGAAATGATCGTAAGATTACCTCGGGTGAAGAAATACTTATTCTGCACCCTGGATGATGAATAGTAACACTATATGTATATATATACACACACATCTGGGCTATTCTGTTACGCGTAACAGAATATTATTCTGTTACCCTTCTTGAACTGACGAATTCGAGGGGTTGAACTGATGCTCTCATTTTTGTCGAACTGATCGTCTTCTTTATGAATTGATGCTCTCAGTTTGGACCTGTGTTATTGGGCTAATGGTGTTATCATCCCCGCAGCATAGTAGCCACATCCCCTGCCGCCGTCGAGGAGCTCGAGATGCTCGCACTGAGGGCTTTCGTGGGCGCCGAAATGAACCGCCACGACCTGGGCGCGTCCGGCGAGATCGACAAGACGTCGCGTGAGGCCGCCTCGTCGGACATGGAGTCGGAGCCACCGTGGTGCGAGCAGGTGACGGTCCGCGGGATGGTGGCGGCGCTGCTCATTAGCGTGGTGTACACAGCGATCGCCATGAAGCTTAGCCTCACCATGGGCTCATCCCCACGCTCAACGTCTCCGGCGCGCTGCTCGCGCCTCGGCTCAAATCAACATGGTCGCATCAGTAGCAGGCACAGGCAAGGTAACGTGCTGAATTGCGAGTCACCAAGGGCGCCATGGTCAAATTAAATCCCCGTGGATCCAACGCGTAGTAGGGAGGACAAGAGCTCGGAGAAACGCAAGACCAACAGCCATCTCCAACATGATGGCACCGTCGACTTGCAAGGAAGGAGGGATGCGGGTAGGAAACCTGCCGTGGAGGAGGAAGTGATGGAGTGCAGTGATTGTGGCGTCTGTCTCCTCATCCACCGCCATCGACTGCCCCTCCGTGACTCAGTGGCTATCCCATCAGGGATGTCGATCTTGTGGGAAGAAGGAGAGAGGCTTGGAAAAGGGAGGGGCAGCAGAGAGTTAGGGATAGGATAGAGGATGCAGCAGACGGTGGCTTCTCACGGCTGTCGGCCGAACCCCTTGCAAGAAAGCAGTGGCACACCAGAGTGCTGTGCGGACGAATGCGACCAAGAGACAGTGGGTGGGGATGAAATCAGAGCCGAGAGTGCATCGGCGACAGCCAGAGGCAGGTTACGACGATGACTGGTGGGTGCAGGTAGCGACTAGCGAGGGATGGATCGACGGTGGCATGCTGCCCTTTCTCTCATCAGCTCTCTCTGTTTCTCTGGAAGAACGAAGAAAAGGAAAGAGGAGAAATTGCCGGTGGACAGCGGGCCCCTGCTCAGCCAAGGCGTCTGCCAGCAGCATGACAGGCCTGTGTGGCTACAAGGTGTGTATGTGCTATTGAATTTAGCTATTCTTGTCAAGGCCTAGTTCGGGCACAACAGCTTAGACTGTCCTCTCCGTTTATGTCCAGGCCTTCCTCTGCATTACGCTGCTCATTGCTTTCACAAACAGGACTTTACTTTGTATTCCTCACTGTTATTTTGTCGATTTTGAAGTTCTAGTTTTTTCTGTCCTTGAACTTACCCAAGTTTTTTCCTAGTAAAATGTGCACTCTCTTTTGGAAACAGTGTATGAACGTTCACACAGAGAGTAATTGAACTTTTGAGCACTTTTTTATATAAACATCCTTTTTTTTCTAACCCTTGTTTATTAACTTCATGTGGAAGTGCCACATTTTCTTTCGCAGGTGAAACTTTTTTGTTGTGCGGGTTTTGGACTTATCTGTCTTTCTAGTTTGAACTCACCCGACATTTTTTTAACTGATTATAAAGCACGTAGTGAACGTCTACACTTAGTGTATGTTTACTTGTACAACCATGGGAGTATACTATGTGAACATTTATTATATAAACATTTATTCACAAAATACAGAGAAGTCAATAAAGAGTGAGTAGGCCATTTCGGTGCCCAGGCTCATCTGCACCCAGTTAGAAAAAAATTTTCAAGTAATGCAATCTGTAGCAAATTTTCACGTTGAACTTTCCTAGTTCAGATCATTGAACTCTCCCAGCCGGCGATGCTTCTCTCAGGACGGAACCTAGTGGACCCGGCAAATGGAAAGCCCAGCGCGGCAATGTTAGTAGTACTTCCCAAGGTGTTTGTACTACCCAAAAACATACGCAAGAGCAGAATGTAAACATTTTTTTAAACTTGTGCTCACAGGAATAGTGACAACACCTAAAGAGCATGTTATTTTCCTCGGGTCTATTGACGGACTTCCTCAAATTTCATAGACAAACTGACTCTGTTTTATTTTTTTGAACTTACATGCTAGTAATAATTAAACATTCCCATACAATTTTTTCACTATTCGTGGCATCAACCAAAATAGGTAGGAGAGAGCACTATCGAACTGATCAATGTTTTTGATTCGTACTGGTCAATGTTTTTAATTCAAACAAGTTTTCCTTTCTAGCACAAACATCTAACTGTTATGTACACTTTCTTTAAGAAGTAGCAATGAAATCATCATAGACAGAAAGTTCGAATTTGCAGTTGGTGTTATGTGTACGGATTCCATGTTTTGGTCGTCCTCATTGTCTATGTCATGTACTACATTCTCATCCTGTTGGTGTTCTTTGTTCTAGTGATCGGCGGCGTCATAGAGAGCTAGTGATCAGCGTCTGTCCAAACCTCTCTCGTGCTGGAGTACAGGGAGGAACAAAATAGTGAGAGAAAAGAGAAGTAGAGAGAAACGAATTAGAGGTGAGCTACAAAATAGGGTGAGGGTGGTTCTTTTTCAACTGGTCATGGTTTGTTTTTCGAACTTATCTAGTTTTAAGATATGAACTTCCTGGTGCAATTATTCTTCGTCGATAGAAGTTTACTAACCAAAATGACTGCAATATAGGGAGGAATGAAATTGTATACCAGGAGAAGTACACGCTCACCGAGGTCCTTCAAATCAGTGGCACTGACGGGGTGTTGGAGGATGGTCGTGAGCCTGCAAATCCAGTGAGGGAACTGAAACCAGCGGCAGTAGAGTACTTTGTCAAACTAGGATTGCGTATACAAGTTTGTTGAAATGGGGCAGTGAAGTCTCACTAGCAGTACTTCTCATGTAGTAATACATGGACTTGCTGTTAAATACACATGGACCTACTGTCTTTGCCACTTCTCTTGCGCTTCCTAACCGTCTTTCGCTTCACCTCTCCGTTGACCATCAGACTCTAAAGGGAACATGTGATCATGCTTGTCAGATATATGTACTTCAGGTGTAGAGCCATCCATGTCTCAATACAACTGATGTCCGGAGCTTCAAAAAATCAGAATGCGCAATGGACTTCACTGCCCCATCTAAGATTTTTGTTGCATTATCTCTTCTCCATCTTACTATTAGTTCTACACCAAAAGGTAAGTCAGGCAACTCCAAACTTGCTTTCGCAACATTGGATTAGACACATATGTTTTAGTGTTGATTAATTACCTGATGATTGAGCAGCTGATGGTTGGGGCTTTGCTTTCTTTTTCTTGCACGACAGTGGGTTTGGGCCCTGCAGAAGGACTACCCAAATGTTAATGTTGCCCACTAGATCATAACAAGCAAATATAGTCATGCTCGTGCATATGACGAATATCTGAAAAATAGTAGATGAAGATAAAACCTTTGCTTTTGTTTGTCAAGCAATTTCAGCTAGTGGTCCGCAAGAAATTTCAGAACACCATGCATTTTTCAGCTAGTGAAACATGTGACGAAGAACTGAACTCAAAAAACAAGACTTTTGGAGATGGAAGAAGGCGTCGGACGTTGGGTGAACCTGCTACCCCAACTCCTGCGGACTGACGGCTCTGGTGAAGTGGAGCTGATGGAGGCGAGGTTCACAAGCAGCGGCTGGGCGCACCGGGATTTGGCCGCTATAGGGGATCCGCTACCCCTATTCCTGTGGACTGACGGCTCTAGTGAAGTGGAGCTGGTGGAGGCGGGGTTCACGAGCAGCGGCTGGGCGCGCCAGGACTTGGCTCTGTAAATATGAAGTGCAAATCACATTAAAGGTGAACTAAAAATCTTCCTAGCAACCTTGTCCAATTGCATTACTCATAACATGATCTATAGAGAGACTTACATCCGAAATAAAATACATGCAGAGATGGGTGGCCACCAGCTTGTTTATATTAGAAATTTTAAGAAGCCTATGAACTTCAGCATGACAAGTAGATCAATACAGCATGCAACTTATGTAGTTGCTTAACTCTAAACACATGGTCAAAATTTCAGTCACTTAAGAACTATAACAGTAAAGCATTTAACACACTAATTTACTTGTTTCACTATTAAAAATGGGTTTCAAACACAACTTCTAAGAAGATAGTGCTTACTTTTGCTCTCCCACTTGGACTAAACAGGCAAAAACAGAACGCATCACTTGCGCTAAAAATCCGGAAATCCAGTGAACACAAAAAACATAGAATTATTCCGATACCTCAGGCGAATGGCTCTGCATATGTCGCTTCAGATGTGTTGGTTGGATTGATCTCCTTCTCCCATCTGGACAGATAATTGTAGAACTTGCACGTCGACGTCGCAAAACTCACACTTTGGACGGATCTCCTTCTTCCATCTGGACTGAGAGTTGCAGAACTTCCATCAGGCAACTCACGTAACAAGCATGAATACAGCGATATCAATGAGAAATTGTGAGGGGGAGGGGTGGTCGCAGCATTGGCGAGCGTGGGGAGGGTGGAGACGTGGTCAACGTTCAATTCAATTGGTAGTGTTTAGTCAGTGCTGCAAAAACATACACAATTGCATTTTCTGAAGCTAACAAAGGGCAGATGAACTGAATTTGATTTTGCTAGCGAACTGATGCAATTTTATAGAACGAACCTTCACAGTTCCGCTAGTGCTCAGTTCAATTGGCAGTGTTCCGTCAGTCTTGTGGAAACATGACCATTTGCATTTTTTGAAGCTACTACAGAATATTGCTTTAATGTCTGACATGCACTGAGCTGAACCGCTTTTTAAGTTGAGAGAGACAAAGTCGCACTGGTTTGTTGGGGCGGCATTGAACGGGCGCTGGTGGTGGTGGTGAACGGCCAGGGGTGGTGAAGGTGAACGGCCTGCGTGCTGAGGCAGCGGAGGGCGACGCCGGATCATGGGGCAGGCCCAATTCCAAAAAGAGTTCTGTAAAATTAATTGACTAATATCATTTTTTTGCTACTTTAGTTGCAGCCCCAATTCCAATAAGAGGTCTGTAAAATTAATTGACCAATATCATGTTAACAAAAACAACCTGTCCAGCGGGCACCCATGATAACTACAAGTAGCAAGTGGCATAATGAAAATAAGCCTAGTATCAGCTCTAGCAAATATCAAGTGAGCATTTAGATTTCTGTATGCCATTTTAGTGTGTATCATCATTCCATTGTTCAAGATCCCAGAAAGCCGAGGCGGACATGGCCTCGTCAATCCAAACATTGCATGTATATCTTTTATGTTATGAAAAGCAAGTGGTATCATCCGTCACACACACAACAATAATTTATGTAGTATATCATCCATCATACTGCCATTAGCAGTGCACACAAACCGCCATTAGTACTGACATTAGTACAATAATAATTTCTTTGGTCAGACATCCATTACCCCAACCCAAAATGTACTGCCATTAGCACTGCACACAAACGGCCATTTGTATTTCAATTGTTGTAATATATGTAGTTGAACTTATAGATTTCCATTTGTAATTTTTGCTCTTATAGATATCATGTGTGTTTGTTTACGTACTGAAAACGGAATACATACTGAACTTAACAATACGGAAACAACAATACTTCCTACTTGTTCTCTCTTTGTTGCCATATAGTTAGAGCTTACAGCCACATGAGCAAAATCTTTTGTTATATTTTTTAATAATCTGACATATTGTATAAAACCAAACTGGGTTTTAACACATACAATTGAAATTTTCTGTACATTTTTTTTGAACTGATGACATATATACATGGTGAACTACAGAGCATCAATTTTGGCAGTAAACACAATTCATATTTTCAAAATCAGGAGATGGACCGAACTGATTGTTCTAGGTACGGTGAGCTGATTTTGCAAATAAAAATCTAGTTTCTAGGTACGTGGACTACAGGAGCAAAGGAAAACGGGACACGTTGATTGAAAGTGTCTGCTTTCTTTAATTGAGCAGGTGCCCGAGCAGTGTGGTGCTAGGGGGCGGCGCGCGGCGATGGACTGCTGCTCGTGACTAACTCGTCCATCTCGACAACATGGGGTCGAACTGAGAACGGCTATGAGAGTAGGGAGCATCGAGCGCGGTGGGTGGTGGCGCATACCTAGGTGAAGTAGGAAGGAGACGCGCATGCGAACAAAGGCTGGCTACTCTCGGCCCGGCGGTTGGAGTTCGTCTTCAGCCATGGCGAGCACCAAGGTGCGCCTTCCTTAGTCGTGGAGCAACTTGCGCCTCCACACTTCCCCACAGCGCCGGGCCCCTGCAACCATGGGCGAGGTCGGGCACATGCGGCTTCCTGAGGCCCGAAGATGGTGGAGGC
>NC_041382.1:254332757-254430515 GCF_002162155.2 Triticum dicoccoides
CCCAACAGCTGACTGGCCCACATGTCAATGACCCAAAGGCAGGTGCCTTTAAGGCACCGAAGCTGCGTCCAAGCCGGAGAGATGAGGTGGAGGTGGGGCGTCTGAACCTGGAGAGGGTCATGGTTTTTTCTTTTCACAGACAGGATTGGTAGGCCTTCGTTTTCGGATAGTGGAAACTACACATCGGGTCCTTATAGGGCTGAGGGGTAACGAAATAATATTCTGTTACTAGTCCATGGGGCTGGACTAGGGTAACGCTGCATATCCTGGAGTGGTGGAAAGGGAGCTCATGTCACTACCAAATCTATTAGGGTACTAGAAATTCATGAAACATAAGTAAAACCAAACTAATTGATTACAAGCACTCCTATGAACATAACTTAAATTAGAAATTGAGGTGAACTTAAACAGTGAAAACAAGAGTGTGCTGCTGCTAGCTTTCCAATCCTAGAACAACTTCTAGGAACGCGTGGGAAACAGGCAACATACCTGAACTTGGTGTGGATTGGTAGTTGAACTTGCTACCCATTCACACTAGTACCAGCTGCACAAGACCGAAGTATTTAAGGAAATACCTGATGGCATCAGGAAAACAAGTGACTAAAACATTTAGCAATGGAAGCGATGGTACAGAAAAATTGAACTAATGTTTTTCTGCCATTCCGACAAACCTCCAGCATATTTTTTTGAACTGATTTTTTTCTATCATTGTACTGTTGCTTTTTAGGCTTTTTCGAATGAGGTGAAAGCCTCTGCTCTATTTGAACTTTTACTGAACATTCAAAAATGTTTGAACTGATGTGAATGCTTTCACCGAAGTACTACTACAATATTTCGTGAACCTACCTATGTATACGAACAAGTTCTTTTTCTGCTAGGCATTTGCGCAATTTGTGCTAAGCAAAGAGAGAAAGAAAACAACCTGAAAATGTTTCCTGCCGCCGCACGTTGACGGGGGTTTGGATATGGATGAACTAACTGGCCCATTTTTCTTGTTTCCATAAATTTAAGACAACACAAATATTATCTATAATATGGACAATTAGTATAGTCTGAACTAAACTCTTTGGCACGTTTGCACTGAGGTAATAGCGGTGAACCTGTGACAAAGGATAGAACTCAAAAAGAATTTTTTTTGGAGGTGGAATAAGAAGTTGATCGAGCGGATTGGGAGGATGCTCAGCAACATACATTGGAGATGCAAGACCATAGTACCTCAATTACAGATGTCACTTAACTCTGGGACATTTGTACTACAAGAATTGAATCTGCAGCAATCTTGAACTTTCAGATTCCATACGCAGATAGCTACAAATTGCTAAAATCAATCACCAATAGAAAAACACCAAAAGGTTCTCCAAATGGTTGCTTGAGGAATAGCCAAAGCTATTTGGGGTGGCGGACGGCAGCAACATGTGGGCTGGGTTGTCGCGCACCGAGAAGGACGAGGAAAACGGCAACCCAACCACTATAGTGGAAATAGGAGCTGATGGGCGTGGACTGCTGCTGGGCATGAACTCGACCGTCCGAATGCCATGGGGCTGGACTGGGGACGATGCTGGACATACTGGAGTAGTGGCCAAGGAGCTTGGAGCAGCAGTGTACATCAGCAACGGACTGCTCGCGCACAAGATGTACTGCTCTCCTGGGATGGAGGGGTGAAGTGTGTGCCTCCCGAGCTGCGACGTCGAACTACTTCGGGTTGTGTCGTTGAACGACCCGGTGTGGCGGCGGTGAACGGTATGGTGCTCATTCTCAAGCATAATCACAAGTACTTGTTTGTGCTATATGAAGAAAATGGAAACACGAAGGAAATCAGACTCACCATCGGGAAGTAGATGAACTAAAAAGCATACAAATGATGAACTTATGCATCTTGTTTTAACTGGAACCTACAAAAATAGGAACAAATATGAGAGATGAGTTTTTGTAAGGAGAACTTACCAGGGTTTGGTGTTCGAACTTTTAAATGTTTGTGCAACTGAAAACAGAGAACAGGAGCATGCCTCGACCAGATCGGCGACTTTCTCGTGGGGTGGTCTCTCGTATACCACGATGGCAACATATACACACACAAACTAACCAAATACACAAAACTGCCAGCTAGAAAAATAAACTGATAAGAATACATGTCTTCTCGACTATGAACTGATAAGAATACACACCACAGACGGCTAGACACGGACTTCTTGAACTCCCCTAAGATAAGGTTCAGGTTTTTATGGTTTTTTTATGTTCACGTTCTTTTTCCGAAGTTCCTGACTTCTCGACTATGAACTTACTACATAGAAGGATGCTCACATACATGTATTGCTTGACAGGAGCTGACAGACAATGTTGCAGCAACATGGTATTTTTATTCAACACAATGATACAACCATATCTTGGAATACATCCATCGCGATGGAAACAAATGCACAGTAAAATGGCATCATTACACATACTCGAGAACTAATAGATTATTCTTCAGTTACTCTGATCAACTTTAGTTTTCTTCAGAAATTGGATGAAAAATAGCATCGACTATGCCATCAATTTTTTTGCATCTCTAGCACACTTGTTGGGACTATTGTTCATCACATGATGAACCTCTTTTATTTCTATTTTTCTTGAGTGTCATAGAATAAAATATTAAACTATTTTGTATAAGTATAGTTGAACTTTTGTGTTTTGCTGGTTACTGAAGTAGTATCAGAACAGCCGCTGCATACATATATGAATTGACAATTTTTTGTCAATGAATTGTTGTAATATATTGTATTAGAATTACGACAGCAGTATCTATCTAGTACCAAGCATGCTCATCAAGAGTGGAATTCAGGAGACAGAAGGAACAAGAGCAAAAGTACAAGGGGTGTGTTCTTCACTGTTTGGGTTATAGGGTGCCAATGATGAACTGAATCATTTTAGCTCCGTCTTCTTCCCTCAGGTCTGAATCTAAGAGCAGCACCAGTTCAATTCAAAATAAATTGACAGTTCATGAATTTTGTGCTAAGCAAGCATACCCATCAGCACATGGAATGCCTTGGTAAAATGCACTCACTCAGTCCACAAAATCAAAAAAGAAAACTACAGAGGCGGAAGGAAACGAGAGGAAAGCTTTTGAGTTCTGACCATTGCTTTTGTTGACCGACCCATCATTGAACGGCCTTGGTTGGCAGTGGTGAACAGACTGGGGTAGCGGCCGTGAACGGCCTGGGGCAGCGTCGCATTGCGAGGCGGGCTGGGGAAGCACAACGCGGTGGAAGGCCGGCTGGAGCAGCGTGGCACGGTGGGACACTGGCTGGAGTAGTGCGGCAGCGACGTAGGGCCTGACAGCGCAGCCAAGGAAGGTTGGCGGCACGGCGGAGGTGGCCTGGTAGTGCGGCGGCTGGGGCCTGGCGGCACGGCGGAGGTGGCCTGGCGGCGCGGCGGCCGGGCCCTAGGGTCGCAGCAGAGGTGGCATCGCGGCGCGGCGGTGAGGCCCTGGGGGCGCGGCGACCGGGGCCTGGGGTTGCATCACGGTGCGGCGGCGGGGGGCTGGAGGATCGGTTCGGGGGAGGTTCGGGACAACTGGGGTCGAGCCGGGGTCTTTTTTTCATTCGGGCGGCTTCTGGGCTGCGGCAGCACTTCGGGAAAATGGATCGACCCTATATATATGTGTGTTCATTAACCACGCATCGTAACCGTACACTTTGGTACGGCTAATACACCAGGGGCTTACGTACCCCACAATATGGTGTGAAAAGTCTGAATACTTTCACAAGTGCGGCACCCCGAACTTATAGCATTATATGTATCAGCTTCGAATTATGTCTTTGGTCAAATGTTGGGTTTGCGCGGCTCCTATGTTTTGGTATCTTACGTTCCGCTCTATCGGCTAAGGTAGCGCTAGAAGAGCTACTGTGATTGTGCCCTAGTTCTGCCGGGCTTAACACCTCAGTAAAGAAAGCTAAAACTGACTGTCATAATAAGGCGAGAGACTGGTCGCTGTTCGGCGAGGTTTTCGTGTCCCTAAAGACTTATGCCTCTTAGGGCGAGGGGCCGGCCCTGTCCGGCTTAAAGGCGTGTATCGCGTCCCGAATTCGGCCTTCCGAATACCAGGGGCTTCGCTGAAATTTAAAATTATAGAATTCTATGGCTAAGTGAGAGTGATAAAGCATTATTAGTCCGGTTGCCTTGTTCATTGTGCTGAGCACCTCTCTCGAAGGACCCAAACCTGGGCACAAGAGTGCTCAGGTTTATCCCGAACACCCTAGCACTCGTGGCATGGGGGCAGAAGCCGAGGACTAGCCATCTCTCAGATTGGATAAATAGCCAAACAGAAGGTAATATTTTAAACTCACAGAAGCGTTGCATAGCGCATATGAAACAAGATTTCATCATACAGGATCACACGAGCAAGTTTACTCAAATATTACATCCTTGGAACATTCGTCCGCTACAAGACGGGCACCCTTCAGGACACCCTCATAATAAATTTCGGGGGTGCGATGCTCCTTGCCCTGCGGCGGCCCTTCCTTAATCAGCATCACAGAGTCCAGCTTGGCCCACTGCACCTTCACACGGGCGAAAGCCTGGCGTGCACCTTCGATGCAGACAGGCCGCTTGACGACCTCCAGCTGTGCGCATGCATCCACAAGCCGCCTCATCAGGCCGAAGTAGCTATTCGGAAGGGCGTCGCCAGGCCACAGCCAGACTATAAGGCCCTTCATGGCCTGTTCGGCCGCCTTGTGCAGCTTGACTAGCTGCTTTAGCTGGTCGCTCAGAGGCATCGGGTGTTTGGTCCCAGTATACTGAGACTAGAACAGCTTCTTCGTTGAGCTTCCCTCCTCGGCCTGGTAAAACTGTGCAGCATCCGACACGCTGCGGGGCAAATCTGCGAATGCTCCTAGAGAGCTCCGAATTCGGGTAAGTAATCGGTAATTTACTCTTACATGCTTGCTCTGCATATAGAATGCCTTACCCGCCGCTATCTTCTTCATTGCATCGATCTCCTGGAGGGCCTTTTGGGCTTCAGCCTTGGCAGTCTTTGCGCTCTCGAGGGCTGCAGCAAGCTCAGACTCCCGCGTCTTCTAGTCAAGCTCCAACGCCTCGTGCTTCGTCACGAGATCCTGGAGCTCTTGCTGAGGGTGGACTACTCCCTCCTCGTCATGGAGAGCACCGAGATGATGAAGATGGCCGCCAGAGAGGGACTCCCCCCTCCGGCAGGGTGCCAGAATGGGTCTAGATTGGTTTTCGGTGGCTACAGAGGCTTCTGGCGGCGGAACTCCCGATCTATTCTGCTCCCCGATGTTGTTAGGGTATATGGACATATATAGGCGAAATAAGTCGGTCAGGGGAGCCACGAGGGGCCCACGAGGGTGGGGGCATGCCCAGGGGGGCAGGTGCGCCTCCCTGCCTCGTGGCCACCTTGAAGTTTCCCTGACGTATACTCCAAGTCTCCTGGATTGCTTCTGTTCCAAAAATGACTCGCCCGAAGGTTTCATTCTGTTTGGACTCCGTTTGATATTCCTTTTATTCGAAACACTGAAATAGGCAAGAAAACAACAATTTGGGATGGGATCCGGTTAATAGGTTAGTCCCAGAAATAATATAAATATGTATAATAAAGCCCATAAACATCCAGAACAGATAATATAATAGCATGGAACAATCAAAAATTATAGATACATTGGAGAGGTATCAGCATCCCCAAGCTTAATTCCTGCTCGTCCTCGAGTAGGTAAATGATAAAAATAGAATTTTTGATGTGGAATACTTTGTAGAATATTCTTCAATGTATTTTTCTCTATTGTGGCATGAATGTTCAGATCCGAAAGATTTAAGATAAAAGTTCAATATTGACATATAAATGATAATACTTCAAGCATACTAACTAAGCAATCATGTCTTCTCAAAATAACATGGCCAAAGAAAGGTATCCCTACAAAATCATATAGTCTTGCTATGCTCTATCTTCATCACACAAAATATTTAAATCATGCAGAACCCCGATGACAAGCCAAGCAATTGTTTCATACTTTTGATGTTCTCAAACCTTTTCAACCTTCACGCAATACATGAGCGTGAGCCATGGACATAGCACTATAGTGGACTAGAATGGTGGTTGTGGAGAAAACAAAAAGGAGAAGATGGTCTCAAGTCAACTAGGCGTATCAACGGGCTATGGAGATGCCTATCAATAGATATCAATGTGAGTGAGTAGGGATTGCCATGCAACGGATGCACTCGAGCTATAAGTGTATGAAAGCTCAAAAATAAACTAAGTGGGTGTGCATCCAACTCGCTTGCTCACGAAGACCTAGGGCATTTTGAGGAAGCCCATCATTGGAATATACAAGCCAAGTTCTATAATTAAATATTCCCACTAGTATATGAAAGTGACAACATAGGAGACTCTCTATCATAAAGATCATGGTGCTACTTTGAAGCACAAGTGTGGTAAAAGGATAGTAGCATTGCCCCTTCTCTCTTTTTCTCTCTTTTTTGTCTTTTTTTGTTTTTTTGTTTTTTTGGGCCTTCTCTTTTTTATGGCCTCTTTTTTCTCTTTTTATTTTTTCGTCCGGAGTCTCATCCCGACTTGTGGGGGAATCATAGTGTCCATCATCCTTTCCTCACTGGGACAATGCTCTAATAATGATGATCATCACACTTCTTTTTACAATTCAAGAATTACAACTCAATACTTAGAATAAAATGTGACTCTATGTGAATGCCTCCGGCAGTGTACCGGCATGTGCAATGACTCATGAGTGACATGTATGAAAGAATTATGAATGGTGGCTTTGCCACAAATACAATGTCAACTACATGATCATGCAAAGCAATATGACAATGATGGAGCGTGTCATAATAAACGGAATGGTGGAAAGTTGCATGTCAATATATCTCGGAATGGGTATGGAAATGCCATAATAGGTAGGTATGGTGGCTGTTTTGAGGAAGGTAAATGGTGGGTTTATGGTACCGGCGAAAGTTGCGCGGTACTAGAGAGGCTAGCAATGGTGGACGGGTGAGAGTGCATATAATCCATGGACTCAACATTAGTCATAAAGAACTCACATACTTATTGAAAAAATCTATTAGTTATCGAAACAAAGTACTACATGCATTCTCCTAGGGGGATAGACTGGTAGGAAAATACCATCGCTCGTCCCCGACTACCACTCATAAGGAAGACAATCAATAAATAAATCATGCTCCCACTTCATCACATAACGGTCCACCATACGTGCATGCTACGGGAATCACAAACTTTAACGCAAGTATTTCTCAAATTCACAACTACTCAACTAGCATGACTCTAATATCACCATCTTCATATCTCAAAACAATCATCAAGTATCAAATTTCTCATAGTACTCAATGCACTCTATATGAAAGTTTCTATTATATCCCTCTTGGATGCCTATTATATTAGGACTAGATTCATAACCAAAGCAAACTACCATGCTGTTTAGAGACTATCAAAATGACGAGAGTTCATCTATTTCTTCAAAATAAAACCACCGTTGTGCTCTAAAAGGATATAAGTGAAGCACTAGAGCAAATGACAAACTACTCCGAAAGATATAAGCGAAGCACAATGAGTAGTTGAATAATTATGCAACTATGTGTAGACTCTCTAACATTTAAGAATTTCAGATCTTGTTATATTATTCAAACAGCAAGCAAAACAAAAAAATAAAATGACACTCCAAGCAAAACACATATCATGTGGTGAATAAAAATATAGCTCCAAGTAAAGTTACCGATGAATGAAGACGAAAGAGGGGATGCCATCCGGGGCATACCCAAGCTTAGGATCTTGGTTGTCCTTGAATATTACCTTGGGGTTCCTTGGGCATCCCCAACCTTAGGCTCTTGCCAATCCTTATTCCATAGTCCATCGAATCTTTACCCAAAACTTGAAAACTTCACAACACAAAACTTAACAGAAAACTCGTAAGCTCCCTTTGTATAAGAAAATAAATCACCACTTAGGTACTGTTTTGAACTAATTATTTATTTATATTGGTGTAATATCTACTGTATTCCAACTTCTCTATGGTTCATACCCTCCGATACTACTCATAGATTCATCAAAATAAGCAAACAACACATAGAAAACAGAATCTCTCAAAAACAGAACAGTCTGTAGTAATCTGTATCAAACGTATACTTCTGGAACTCATAAAATTCTAAAATAAATTGGTGGACCTGAGGAATTTGTCTATTAATCATATGCAAAAATAATTAACTAAATAGCACTCTCCATAAAAAATGGCAGCATATCTCGTGAGTGCTAAAGTTTCTGTTTTTTACAGCAAGATCGCAAAGACTTTCCCCAAGTCTTCCCAAAGGTTCTACTTGGCACAGACACTAATTAAAAGCATAAAACCACATATAAACAGAGGCTAGATGAATTATTTATTACTAAACAGGAGCAAAAAGAAAAGAACAAAAATAAAATTGGGTTGCCTCCCAACAAGCGCTCTCATTTAATGCCCCTAGCTAGGCATGATGATTTCAATGATGCTCACATAAAAGATAAGAATTGAAACATAAAGAGAGCATCATGAAGAATATGACTAAAACATTTAAGTCTAACCCACTTCCTATGAATAGGTATTTTTTGAACAAACAACTTATCGGAACAATAATCTACTAGCATAGGAAAGCAAAACAAGCATAACTTCAGAACTTTAAGCACATAGAGAGGAGACTTGATATTATTGCAATTCCTACAAGCATATGTTCCTCCCTCATAATAATTTTCAGTAGCTTCATGAATGAATTCAACAATATAACTATCACATAAAGAATTCTTTTCATGATCTACAAGCATAGAAATTTTATTACTCTCCACATAAGCAAAATTCTTCTCATTTGGAATAGTGGGAGTATCATAAGAAACTCTAATACTATAAATTGTTTCCATATTGAAAGAGTAATGTTCAGAAAAGGGGTAATCATAATCATCACAAGTTTTAATGTAATCATCACTACTTTTTATAGCATACGTGTCATCACAATAATCATCATAAGTAGCAACTTTGTTCTCATCATAATCGATTGAAACCTCTTCCAAGATAGTGGAATCATTACTAAATAAAGTCATGACCTCTCCCAATCCACTTTCATAATTTTCACAATATGATTCAACATCCTCCAAAATAGTGGGATCATCACTTCCTAAAGTTGCCACTCTCCCAAACCCACTTTCATCAATATAATCATCATAAATAGGAGGCATGCTATCATCATAATAAATTTGCATATCCAAACATGGGAGACTACAAACATCATCATTAAACATAGCATCCCCAAGCTTGGGACTAATATTAATTGCAGCAAATATATTCTCAAACATGTCATTCTCATCAAACATAGCATCCCCAAGATTGGGCCTTTTCATATCATAAGCATAATCACTCTCATCATTAATAGTATGGATAGCACCAATAGTATAACAATTATCATCACCACAATGAGTAATAGGAGCAACATTATTTGGGAGGGATACATTTTTACCTTTGCTTCTCCATCTTTTCTTTTTCTTCTTCACATCATTTGTGGGTTTAATCCTCTTTTTGGAGGTCCTTATTAATGAGATTGGTTGAATAGAGTGCTCCTCCTCGTTACCTGATTCATCATCAGAAACAATAGGATGATATTGGGAAGCCTCTTCCCTTTTATTAGTATTCTCTTCATCCTCTATTTGTTTTCTTTTCTTCATGTAATTGGAAATATAAGGATTTTCAATGCAATTCACCGCACAATACATAAAAATTTCTTCTAGATCAATATCGAGGAATTTCTCAAGGTTATATTCTGGAATATGCTTAGTTACACATTTCATTTCTTCATAACACAAAAGCAAACTAAGTTCATTATGATGTGCAAGGGAAATCAAATCATCACAATTTTTGGACACGATACGATCGTGAAACAATTTGCATCAGAGATTTAAATGACATTGTTCATTGCAAAGTTCACAACTATGGTGAAGAAATTTTAAGTCTTTAGCACAAACATTTAGCCTCTCTTCCAACCATTTAGTTTCCAAATACTTATGCCTCTTGCAAAATCTATCTTCCCTA
Organism: Triticum dicoccoides; assembly: GCF_002162155.2. Classification (NCBI taxonomy): domain Eukaryota; kingdom Viridiplantae; phylum Streptophyta; class Magnoliopsida; order Poales; family Poaceae; genus Triticum; species Triticum dicoccoides. The sequence goes on from NC_041382.1 coordinate 254,342,822, forward strand.
ATTGGTGTGTACTTCCAGGCTCTATATATTCCACAAAAGTTGACATGCTTATAAGAGACATTTTCATCATGACTAGTGCAATCATCATTAGTACTATGGATATTCAAGGAGTTCATACTAACAACATTGCAATCAAGCTCATCATTCAAAGATATAGTGCCAAACATTTTATAGACTTCTTCTTCTAGCACTTGAGCACAATTTTCCTTTCCATCATTCTCACGAAAGATATTAAAAAGATGAAGCGTATGAGGAAAACTCAATTCCTTTTTTTGTAGTTTTCTTTTATAAACTAAACTAGTGCTAAAACAACAAACAAAAAGATTCAATTGCAAGATCTAAAGATATACCTTCAAGCACTCACCTCCCCGGCAACGGCTCCAGAAAAGAGCTTGATGTCTACTACCCAACCTTCTTCTTCTACATGTTGTTGGGCCTCCAAGTGCAGAGGTTTGTAGGACAGTACCAAATTTCCCTCAAGTGGATGACCTAAGGTTTATCAATCTGTGGGAGGCATAGGATGAAGATGGTCTCTCACAAGCAACCCTACAACCAAATAACAAAGAGTCTCTTGTGTCCCCAACACACCCAATACAATAGTAAATTGTATAGTGCACTAGTTCGGCGAAGAGATCGTGATACAAGTGCAATATGGATAGTAGATAATGGTTTTTGTAATCTGAAAATATAAAAAAGCAAGGTAACTAATGATAAAAGTGAGCACAAACGGTATTGCAATGTGTTGAAACAAGGCCTAGGGATCATACTTTCAGTAGTGCAAGTTCTCTCTACAATAATAACATAATTGGATCATATAACTATCGCTCATCACACAACAAGGAGTCACTCCAAAGTCACTAATAGCGGAGAACAAACGAAGAGATTATTCTAGGGTATGAAACCACCTCAAAGTTATCCTTTCTGATCGATCTATTCAAGAGTCCGTAGTAAAATAACATGAAGCTATTCTTTCCGTTCAATCTATCATAGATTTCGTACTAGAATAACACCTTAAGACACAAATCAACCAAAACCCTAATGTCACCTAGATACTCCAATGTCACCTCAAGTGTCTGTGGGTATGATTATACGATATGCATCACACAATCTCAGATTCATCTATTCAACCAACACAAAGAACTTGAAAGAGTGCCCCAAAGATTCTGTCGGATAGTCAAGATGAAAACGTGTGCCAACCCTAATGCATAAGTTCACGAGGTCACGGAACTCGCAAGTTGATCACCAAAACATACATCAAGTGGATCACGTGGTATCCCATTGTCACCATAGATAAGCACATGCAAGACATACATCAAGTGTTCTCAAATCCTTAATGACTCAATCTGATAAGATAACTTCAAAGGGAAAACTTAATCCATTATAAGAGAGTAGAGGGGGAGAAACATCATAAGATCCAAATATAATAGAAAAGCTCGCGATACATCAAGATCATGCCACCTCAAGGACACGAGAGAGAGAGAGATCAAACACATAGCTACTGGTACAAACCCTCAGCCCCGAGGGTGGACTACTCCCTCCTCATCATCGAGAGCACCAGGATGATGAAGATGGCCATCCGAGAGGGATTCCCCCCTCCGGCAGGGTGCCAGAATGGGTTTAGATTGGTTTTCTGTGGCTACAGAGGCTTCTGGCGGTGGAACTCCCGATCTATTCTGCTCCCCGATGTTTTTAGGGTATATGGACATATATAAGTGAAAGAAGTCGGTTAGGGGAGCCACGAGGGGCCCACGAGGGTGGGGGCGCGCCCGGGGGGGCAGGCGCGCCTCCTGCCTCATGCCACCTCGAAGCTTCCCTGACATATACTCCAAGTCTCCTGGATTGCTTCCGTTGCAAAAATAACTCTCCTGAAGGTTTCATTCCATTTGGACTCTGTTTGATATTCCTTTTCTTTGAAACATTGAAATAGGCAAGAAAACAACAATTTGGGTTGGGCCTCCGGTTAATAGGTTAGTCCCAAAAATAATATAGAAGTGTATAATAAAGCCCATAAATATCTAAAACAGATAATATAATAGCATGGAACAATCAAAAATTATAGGTACGTTGGAGACGTATCAAGCACCACCAGAGTTTATTTCAGAATAGACACCAACCCCTGATGAAGAGGTACTAGAGACAGTTGTCCCCGGCAAGGAAGCACCCCTAGAATGGTACTCGATGGTGCCTTCTCCCTACGAGGTGCAGGGGCTGGCGTGCTTCTTGTTGCCCCCACTAGAGAGCACCTGAAGTATGTCATCCAGATGCATTTTCCCTTGAGGAGGTGACCAACAATACTGTAGAGTATGAAGGGCTCCTTGCCGGGCTCAGGATTGCCATGGAAATGGGTATCAAGAAGATGATCATTCGCGGAGATTCGCAATTTGTGATGAGATAAGTCAACAAGGATTACCAAAGTCCATTGATGGCGGCATACATTAAGGAAGTGAGAAGGCTAGAGGAGTGCTTAAACGGATTGCAAACAGAGCATATACCCCGCGCGGAAAACAACATTTTTGATCATCTATCAAAGTGCGCTATGCAAAAGCATCCTGTGGAACCAAGAACTTTTCTTCTCCATCTTACTCAGCCCTCTGTATCCCTGACAACAATGGCCCAGAAGAGGAGGAAACTGGACTCCGACAAGTCACTCCCGGTAGAGCCTCCCGGGGCTCCCAACAGAGAGCTTGACAGGAAAAACTCCCCTTCAGCTGCTGAGCTAGCCCCTCCCACCATACCACCAGTCCTCGTGGTCGAGGGGTGCACCCCCACGAAGGAGGAGGTGCCGCTAGTCCTCGTTGCCGAGCCCCAGGCTCCAACTTGGGCACAACAGATAGTTCATTCCTCCAAACCGAAGAACTTCCCGAAGAGCAAGAAGAAGCTGAAATAGTATCCTGCAGGGCTAGTATGTATCAGTTCATCGATGACACACTATACAGAAGAAGGCCCAACAGTGTGAAATTGAAGTGCATTTGCTGGGAAGAAGGAAATGAACTGCTGGTAGAAATACACAAAGGCATGTGTGGATCCCACATTGGATCGAGGGCTTTGGTCGGGAAAGCATTTCAGCAAGGATTCTATTGGCCCACAGTCCTCCAAGATGCGGTCGAGCTAGTCACAGAATGTGAAGCCTATCAGGTCCATTCCAAGAATATCCATCTGCCTGGCCAAGCTCTTCATACAATCCCTTTGTCATGGCCATTTTCAATCTGGGGCTCGATATCCTCGGCCCTTTCCCCCGTGCTGCTGGGGGCTTTGAATTCTTGTTCGTTTCAATCGACAAGTTTACAAAGTGGCCGGAAGCAGAAGTCGTGAGAAAGGTGACTACTCAGTCAGCTATCAAGTTCTTGAAAGGATTGGTGTGCCGCTTCGGGGTCCCTGCCCGGATCATCACTAACAATGGCACCCAATTCATGAGCCACGCCTTCACGAAATATATTCATGCCCTCAGAAGTAAGATCTCATTTGCCTCTGTAGCACATCCCAGAAGCAATGGGTAAGCTGAGAGGGCAAACGCTGCAGTGCTATGAGGCTTCAGGATGAGAACATTGGATAAGCTACAAAAGTGTGGCAGATGATGGATCGACGAGATTCCGGTGGTTCCTTGGTCCCTCAGAGCGACACTGAATCAAGCTACAGGGTAGACTCCCTTCTCCCTAGTATATGGGACATAACTAGTTATCCCCACGAAACTCATTTATGGGTCACCTCGAGTGCTTGCCTATGATGAAGTAGCACATGAACAACACCGATGTGACGATGCTGTGCTTCTCGAGGAGAACCGTCTCCGGGCAGCTACGCGTGTTGCATGCTACTAGCAAGCCCTGCGTCACAATCACATCCACAATGTTCATGACTGGTGTTTTGAGGAAGGCGACCTTGTCCTTAGGCGTGTTTAGTCCATCAAGGGTACAAACAAGTTGAAACCAAATTTGGAAGGCCCATACCGGGTAGTACGAGTCACCAGACCTGGCGTAGTCCGTCTGGAGACCAGAGATGGCATTCAATTGCAGAAAACATGGACTATTGAGCATCTCCGCAACTTGTACCCATAAGGCGTGGCTGTCGGGACCTGCCCGGCAGCCACCCTTTTGTACAAGCCTTGCCTTAGTCGCATGTAACCACTTGTACAATGCCAGGCGCAGACCCTAAGCAAAAGAGAGATAAATGAAGTGGAGGGGCTATTTACGAGGCCCAATCAGCAACGATAATCAATTATACCGAAGCTATTTACGAGTGGGAAAATCTTTCTTACTCTTCCTCAATAAGCATGGAGTTCAAGTTGAACTCCATTGGAGGCGAGGGCTCCCTTCCTCTATTTGGAGGTGGAGGGGCAGAACACTCCGGCAGCTCTAATGCCAGATGAGGTGCCGGGGTGAGGGAGTCCTGGATTAGGGGATCTCCGGACAGCCGGACTATATCCTTTGGCCAGACTGTTGGATTATGAAGATACAAGATTGAAGACTTCGTCTCATGTTCGGATGGGACGCTCCTTGGTATGGAAGGCAAGCTAGGCAATACAGATATGTATATCTCCTCCCTTGTAACCGACCTTGTGTAACCCTAGCCCCCTCCGGTGTCTATATAAACCGGAGGGTTTTAGTCCGTAGGACAACATACAATCATACCATAGGCTAGCTTCTAGGGTTTAGCCTCTACGATCTCGTGATAGATCAACTCTTATAATACTGATATCATCAAGAACAATCAAGCAGGACATAGGGTATTACCTCCATCAAGAGGGCCCGAACCTAGGTAAACATCCTGTCCCCTCCCTCCTGTTACCATCCGCCTTAGACGCACAGTTTGGGACCCCCTAGCCGAGATCCGCCGGTTTTGACACCGACATTGGTGCTTTCATTGAGAGTTCCACTGTGTTGTCACCGTAAGGCTTGATGGCTCCTTCGATCATCGGTAACGATGCGGTCCAGGGTGAGGTTTTCCTCCCCGGACAGATCTTTGTATTCGGCGGCTTCACACTGTGGACCAATTCGCTTGGCCATCTGGAGCAGATCGAGAGCTACGCCCCTGGCCTTCAGGTCAGATTTGGAAACTTGAATTACACGGCCGACATCCGCGGAGACTTGATCTTCGACGGATTCGAGCCCATGCCAGGTGTGCCGCTCAGTCGCGACGAGCATGACGTAACTCTGTCGTCGGACAATGTTCGGGAGATCGCATCTGTAACTACTCCGGCCATCAATCCGGAGCAAATTTCGCCATCCGAGCACGGAGGGATAGACCCTAGCATGGAGGCCGCACACTCAGTGGCGATAGAGCAGGATACTGACTTCACCCCTTATGAGAGCCGCGTCGCCAAACTACTGGATTTTTCTCCGGCCACGGGCTCCGAGCCGCCTGCATCCGCACCCATCAAATCTGATTGGGTGCCGATGATGGAGTTCACCTCCGTGGATATCTTTCAGCACTCACCTTTCGGCGATGTGCTAAATTCATTAAGGTCTCTCTCCCTGTCAGGAGAACCTTGGCCAAACTATGTCTGGCTAGAATGGGATGCGGACGACGAAGAAATTCGCTGCCCACCCACCACCCACTTAGTAGCCACTATCGACGACTTAACCGACATGCTCGACTTCGACTCCGCAGACTTCGACGGTATGGACGACGGCGATGGAGACGAACAGGAACCACCGCCCATAGGGCGCTGGACCGCCACCTCAGCATAAGATATATACATGGTGGACACCCCCAAAGAAGGTAATGGCGACGAGACATTGGAGGATGACCCCTCCAAGAAGCAACCCAAGCGCCGACGTCAGTGGCACCGCTCTAAGTCCTGCCACAGCAAGAATAGTGATACCAGAACAGGAGATAATAACACTCCGGATATTGCCGAAGACAACAACAATCCCCTCCAGCATGATGTATAGCCGGAGGCCGAACAAGCTGGCCCTCCAGAGCAGGCAACAGATGGAGAACCGAAGGAGGACAATTACATGCCTCTCTCTGAAGACGAGGCAAGCCTCGGCGACGAAGAATTTATCATGCCTGAGGACCCCGTCGAGCAAGAGCGCTTCAAGCGTCGGCTTAAGGCCACGGAAAATAGCCTGAAGAAAACACAACAACAGCTTCAAGTCGATCAAGATTTGCTAGCAGATAGGTGGACCGAAGTCCTTGCGGCCGAGGGGTATGAGCTCGAGTGCCCCTCCAAGAGTTACCCAAAATGCAGGTTGCTACCTCACCTCGAGGAGGAAGCATTGAAATCTCATCTACCAGTGTACGATGCGGCTGCCCGACCACTACGCGCCGAGCTAGAGAGGTGTTTCAGCCTGAAGTTCAGCCCGCACCCCGTCGCCACTCAATCAAAGATACTAAGGCCCGGGGTAACACAGAGGACCTACGAGACATATTGGATAGTAAGGAAAAAAATTGCAAGGTCAATATACGGGTCACGGACACGTGCGCCAACACGGGACGATGATCATCACGTCGTATACACCAAGAGTAAATCCGGCCGGGCCAAATACAGCAGACAAGATTCATATGACCTGCGTTGGGATATAGCCCGGCACAGAGGCGCTGCACACCCCCTATGCTTCACTGATGAAGTTATGAATCACGAATTCCTAGAGGGTTTCAAACCCGTAAATATCGAATCATACGATGGCACAACAGATCCCGCTGTATGGATTGAGAATTTCCTCCTTCACATCAAACTAAAACTCAAAGGACCAGCTTAACATTGGCTGAACAGCTTGCCAGCAGATTCCGTCGGCAGTTGGGAGGATCTGGAAGACGCTTTTCTTGACAACTTCCAGGGCACTTATGTGCGTCCACCGGATGCTGATGACTTGAGCTACATAACCCAACAGCCAAGGGAATGGGCCAGACAATTCTGGACACGGTTCCTCACTAAGAAAAACCAAATTGTAGACTGTCCGAACGCAGAGGCCCTAGCAGCATTGAAGCATAACATCTGCGACGAGTGGCTCGCCCGCCACCTCGGCCAGGAGAAGCCGAAATCCTTGGCAACCCTCACAACCCACATGGCCCACTTTTGCGCGGGCGAGGATAGCTGGCAGGCTCGCAGCAACAACACATCGAGGAATCTGGACACCTCGGATACCAAAGATGTTAACAGTAGGCAACGTCATAATAGACGAAAGCGTCGCAATAACGGTGATAACACCGAAGATACGGCAGTCAATGCCGGATTCAGTGGCTCTAGATCCGGTCAGCGAAAAAATCCATTAAAAGAAATACTCCGGCTCCGTCTAGTTTGGATCGCATACTAGATCGCTCGTGTCAAATCAACGACACCCCCGACAAGCCAGCCAATCACACCAACAGAGAATGCTGGGTGTTCAAGCAGGCCGGCAAGTTAAATGCCGAAAACAAGGACAAGGGGCTGCATAGCAAGGACGAGGAGGATCCCCGGCCGCCGAACACGGGAGGACAGAAGGGGTTTCCCCCACAAGTGAAGACGGTGAACATGATATACGCAACCCACATTCCCAAGAGGGAGAGGAAGCGAGCACTAAGGGACGTCTATGCGATGGAGCCCGTCGCCCCAAAGTTCAACCCATGGTCTGCTTGCCTGATCACCTTCGATCGCAGGGACCACCCCACTAGCATCCGTCATGGTGGATCCGCCGCACTGGTCCTAGACCCCATCATTGACGGATTTCACCTCACTCGAGTCCTTATGGACGGCGGCAGCAGCCTGAACCTGCTCTATCAGGATACAATGCGAAAAATGGGTATCGATCCCTCGAGGATCAAACCCAGCAAACCCACCTTTAAAGGCGTCATCCCAGGTGTAGAGGCCCATTGCACAGGCTCAATCACACTGGAAGTGGTCTTTGGATCACCGGACAACTTCCGAAGCGAAGAGTTAATCTTTGATATTGTCCCGTTTCGCAGTGGCTATCATGCACTGCTCAGACGGACAACATTCGCAAAATTTAATGCAGTGCCACATTACGCATACCTCAAGCTCAAGATGCCAGGACCCAGGGGGGCATAACAGTAAATGGAAACACAGAACGCTCACTCCACATGGAAGAGCACACTGCGACCCTAGCAGCAGAAGCACAAAGCAGCCTTTTAAGGCAGACCACTCATTTGGCGTCACAGCCCCCGGACACCTTCAAGCGAGTCCAGAACAAGCTGCAACAGGATCGCCTAGCATGATCAGAGCTTGCCTAGCAATTCGGCCCCCGTCCCAGTCCCAGTCAAGCGATGAAATCCGTGCCGCGCGTACATAACTACACACTGAAAATACCATGGACATAGGTGGGGGCACAATCAGGAAACGCCCCGCAATGTGGCTTAACCGCCCTAGGGGCTGTATACCGTTATCATTCATTTTCTCTTTCAGGGCCTAAATCTTTGGACGCCCTTTCTGGCAGTATAATTGTCGGACACATTTCGGAAGCGACAACCAAGGCGGCAAGAAGCTAAGATGAACATGGGAACCCCTAGGTGGTCTCTAATAATAATTGATATACCCGTTTTTACTATCTATGCACAGCTTGCCCTGGGATAGGACATTTTGAATTGTCCTACATTCTGCTTATTACACTACTTGTACCAGTACGCTTTGACGTATTATTTAAATAACAATGCATATCGATAGTCTATCATTGCATTATTTTTTTCTTTTCTCTTTTATATGTGCATTTACGACAATTCACACCCATACGTTCGGGTACGGTAAGTATGCCAGGGGCTCTCGTTTACCCCATAATATGGCGCAAGAAGTCCGAACACTTTCGACAGTGTGGCACCCCGTACTGATAGCATTATATGCATCAGCTCCGAATCATGTCTTTGGTCAAATGCTGGGTTTTCCCGGCTCCCATGCTTTGGTACCTTACATTCCGTTATATCGGCTAAGGTAGCGGTGGGAGAACTACTGCGATTGTGTCCCGATTCTTCCGGACGAGCACCTCAGTAGAGAAAGTCAAAAACTGACTGTCATGATAAGGCGAGAGACTGGTCGCTATTCGAGAGGTCTCAAGTCCTTAAAGACTTTTTCCGCTTCGGGCGAGGAGTCGGCCTTGTCCGACTTCGGCGTGTATAGCGCCCCAAAATCGGCCCTCCTAATACTAGGGGCTTCGCCAAAATTTAAAGTTGTAGACTTCTATGGCTAAGTGAGAGTGATAAAGCATTATAGTCTGATTGCCTGGTTCGTTGCGCTGAATACCTCCCTCGAAGGACCCAAAATTGGGGTAAAGAGTGCTCAGTTTTATCCCGAGCACCCCAGTACTAGTTACATGAGGGCAGAAGCCGATGACTGGCCAACTCTTAGATTTTATAAATGGCCGCATAGAAGGAATATTTTAAATTAAGAAAGCATCGCATGGCGCAAATGAACTCGTTTCATATTATAGGATCACATGGGCATGTTCATTGAAAAATTACATCCTTGGCACACTCATCCACCACTAGGCAGGAACCCTTCGGGACACTCTCATAATAATTCTCGGGGCAACAATGCTCCTTGCCCTCCGGCGGCCCCTCCTTCACCAGCTTCACGGCGTCCAGCTTCGCCCAGTGCACCTTCGCCCGGGCAAAAGCCATGCGTGCACCCTCGATGCACACGGACCGCTTTATGACTTCAAGCCGTGGGCAGGCTTCCACAAGCCACCTCACCGGACCGAAGTAGCTGTCGGACAGGAGCTCGCCAGGCCACATCCGGACTATAAGGCCCCTCATGGCCTGTTCGGCTGCCTTGTGAAGCTCGACCAACTGCTTCAGCTGGTCGCTCAAGGGCACGGGGTGTTTGGTCCCAGTATACTGAGACCAGAATAACTTCTCCGTCGAGATCCCCTCCTTAGCTCGGTAAAACTCCGCAACATCGAGTACACTGCGGGGAAGATCTGCAAACGCTCCTAGAGAGCTCCGAACTCGGGTAAGAAAAAGGAAAGTCTCCTTCACATGCTTGCTTTGCATTATGAATGCCTTACCCGCTGCTATCTTCTTCACCGCGTCAATCTCGTTAAGGGCCTTGTGGGCTTCGGCCTTGGTGCTCCGGACGCTTTCAAGCACCCGCGCGAGCTCAGACTCTCGCGTCTTAGAGTCAAGCTCCAAGGACTCGTGCTTTTTGGCAAGAGCCTCGAGCTCTTGCTGCACCTCGCCTACTCGGGCTTCTTGCTTCTCCCGTTCAATGCGCTCCTTGGCTGCTTTGTCTTCGGCCTTGGCCAATGCCTTCCTCAGGGTTGCCACTTCGGTCGTGGCCCCTGACAAATCCATGATGATCCTATTACTTTACACCAGAACTTCTTTTTAAATATATAGACAAAGGTATTGATTACCTTTGTTCTCCTCGAGCTGCCTCTTGGTTAGGCCGAGCTCGGTCTTGGACCACTCCAGGTCCTGCTTCAGTGCAGAGACCTCTGCAGTACGTGCAGCAATGGCCAGCAGTGAAGCGTGCACATACACACAGATACATTCTGATTAGATTCCTGAGTCATCATTTGATCCTCTATTCGGCTTTTCTTCTTGAATGCCGAACATAGCATCAGGGGATACTATCTATGCGGTAACATTTTCTTATATTTTGATTGCTTAACTCAAAGCCTGTTAGGAGGCTGGCGCAAGCTTCGGTCAGTCCGTTTTTGGCGGACTGAACCTTCTTGACCACCACACTCATGATAGTGCGGTGCCCTTCATCGATGGAAGCGCTGCGAAGCACTTCCAGCAAGTTGTCCGGTGCCTCTGGATGGACAGAGGACACCGCCACGGATGGTTGCCCCCCCCTTAACGGGGGACCGCCTGCCGGAGTCCGGAACCATCGAAGGTTCCGGCGCAGTGTCCGGCTGGGGCCCGAACTCGGAGCCCGTAGGAGCCTTGCTCCCTTGGTACCCAGGGTCCGGGAAGTCGCCGCCAGGTGCCCCCAAGACCACCTCCCCTTGGCTCGGTGCCTTTTGAGACAACACCTCGGCGTTGTCCGTAGGGCGAGGGGTGGAAGCGGTAGGAAGAGAACCGTTGTTCATATCCGACGAGTCCAAAGAGCCGCTCGACGAGGGTACGTCGAGATAAGCTCGGGACGGACTTCATAATCATGTTCGGCATGAGGAGAGGTAGTGCAATAAAACATACCATGAAGTACTATGGTGTTCGGACACTTATGACTTCGCCAGGTTCTTGTCCCTAGGTAGCCACTCATGCCCCTGTCGGCGGCCGTTGTGGTGCAGTCCGGAGGAAGGGTCCTTCCCGTCTTGGACCCTTCGGCCTCCCCGGATGGGTCGGTGTTGGTGTCAAAACCGGCGGATCTCGGGTAGGGGGTCCCGAACTGTGCGTCTAAGGCAGATGGTAACATGAGGCAAGGGGCACGATGTTTACCCACGTACGGGCCCTCTTGATGGAGGTAATACCCTATGTCCTGCTTGATTGTTCTTGATAATATAAATAGTACAAGAGTTGATCCACCACGAGATCAAAGAGGCTAAACCCTAGAAGCTAGCCTATGGTATGATTGGCTGTTGTCCTACGGACCGAAACCCTCCGGTTTATATAGACACCGGAGGGGGCTGGGGTTACACAAGGTCAGTTACAAAGGAGGAGATATACATATCCGTATTGCCTAGCTTGCCTTCCACGCCAAGTAGAGTCCCATCCGGACACAGGACGAAGTCTTCAATCTCGTATCTTCATAGTCCAACAGTCTGAGCAAAGGATATAGTCCGGCTATCCGGAGAACCCCTAATCCAGGACTCCTCAGTAGCCCCTGAACTAGGCTTCAATGACGATGAGTCCGGCGCGCAGTGTTGTCTTCGGCATTGCAAGGCGGGTTCCTCCTCCGAATACACCATTAAAGAATTTGAATACAAGGACAGTGTCCGACCCTGCAAAATAAGTTCCACATACCACGGTAGAGAGAATAATATTTCCACAAATCTAATCTGTTGACATGTTTTGACAGCATGACATCCTGCCATGGCCCGCTTATCATTCGAACCGCTTTTCTCAACCAGCTCTGCACATATCGCGAGGCGGTTTTCTTGACACGTCTTGTCAAAGCAGGGATCGTGTTCCCCTTATCACGGGATTCTCATCAATACAAACATGGGTAACCCAACCGTGCCTATTGGTATGACTCCTCGACCTTAGGCAAGTCCCAAACGGCCATGAGGAGGACGCTCGATATTCACCCTCTTTATAAAGGGGACAAGGCTTTTTCTTTTTTCCCTCCTGCTCTCAATCGAATCCTTCCCCCGCCTCGAGTTCTAACACCCAAAGCTCGGGTCAGTTGCTTCGGACCTTCAACCATGTCTGGATCCAACCTTCAAGGTCGATGGATGCCTTCCTCCATCACGGACGAGGACATCAAGAGGTTGAGGGAGGCCCGATATCTGACCGCCGAAATTTCGCATAGGCTGCCCGCCCAAGGGCAGGTGGTCCCTACTCCCGAACCCAACAAGAGCGTTGTGTTCGTCTCCCACTTGCTCCGAGGACTAGGCCTCACTCTGGATCCCTTTGTTAGGGGTCTTATGTTCTATTACGGGCTGGATTTTCATGATCTGGCCCCGGATTCCCTTCTTCACATCTCGTCATTTATTGTCGTATGTGAGGCCTTCCTCCGCATTACCCTCACTTCGGCCTGGGGCTCAAGACCTTCGATGTGAAGCCGAAGATGATTGAGGGGCAGCACGCAACGTGCGGAGGTGCTTTAATAGGCAAAATCGCTGACGCTCCATGGCTAGAGGGTTCCTTCCCAGAGGTGTCCGGATTGTGGCAGCGGGAGTGGTTTTACATCACAGCTCCCCGAAGTGCCAAGTGGGTAGCTGCCCCCGCCTTTCGCTCGGGCCCCCACCACAACTGATGTCATGGATCAGCAGGGGGCTGAGCTGGGGTCCAGCCAAGGACGTGCCAATACTGCAGAGCCGTATCCGAGATCTCTTCGAGGGAAATTTCAGTCTGGTTATGGTAATGCAAGTTATGCTGGTTCGTCGAGTCCAACCTTGCAAACGCCGGCCCCTCCGCATGTGGGAATTTAACCCGGAAGGATCGCGAGTTATTCAACATTTCCTTGGCATGACGCATGAAGAGATGTACAAATCGTTCTTCGAACCCCAAATAGAGTGTCCGGACACCACCGAGGACGTGGGCCTGAGCTGCAACCGCCCCGCTGCCCAAGTAAGTAATCCCATGCCGAACCTGCTATCCTTTTATTCATCATGGCATCATTCTAAAGAGCCATTCTTCGACCAGGACTGGATAGCGAAGGCGATGATGATCAGGTGATCGGCCCCCCTTCCTGAGGGCTTGGACAATCCGTTACTATACAAGATGCTCGAGCCGATGCCTTATCCAGTGCCCTCAAAGGAAGATGATGGGGGGAAGAGAGAGGGCGAAAGCAGGCCTCACTCGCTACTCATTCCAACCGGGGGGATGAGCGCCTCAGTGAGGGAGGACAACCAAAGGGAAGAATCAACATTCTTGCTCCCCGGGGAAGGAAGAGGACTACCTCTGAAGATCCAGAAACTAAGGTTTCCAAACCGGAGAAGAAATCTTCGCCAGACGGTCCTGCCTCGGGTATTCTTGCCGCACAATGTCCGCGCGGGGATCAGCCCTCTACTGAGCTGTAAGTAGTTGAAAAGTACTTTAATAGTGGAAATATCCTACCTTACTTCCGAAGACAATAACCAGTGCTTATAAATTGTAGTCCGGATCGCAGCCCGTCTCGACAGAGTTCGTCTTCGGGGGATCTTCTTCCGGAGATGATGGAGAGCGAAACGCCTCCCCCCGACACCTCGCCTCATGAAGCGGGCGACCTTGAAGTGTCATCGCGAAGGGTATCTCCGGATCCACCAAGGCTGGAGGATAACCCTTTGGCTATCCGGGATCCCCAGTATCCGGCTCCTAAGGGGAGCGACAGCAAGGGTCCGTAAAGTGTGTGGTCGGACACGCTGAAGGATCTTCTAGGGTAAGCGGCCGTCTTGGAAGTGCATCGTATAGTAATGGGTAAGGTAATTGAAAGGATTTCATCCGCTGAAAGTGGTTTGCATGAAGCCTTTATGAGTCTGCTGAAAGGCTTCGAGGTACATGAAATATTGTATATTTCGAACAGTACCGCACATGTTAGGTGTGCCCTATGCAGATAGTAGCCCCTGAGACTCTGGTTGTCGTCGAAAACGGCGGCAAACAGAGGATCATAGTCCCAGGTAATAACCAGACCTCCTTTATGTGCAGGTGGCTGAAGCTCCGGTTGCTAGCCGGACTGATGGGTTTGCCGAGCTAAAGCGGCAACTTGATGCGGCAGATGCCGACATCATGCTTGTCAACAAGCGGCTTGACGAGGCATAGGGTGAGTGATTTCTCTGGTGATTATCACATAATAAGAGTAGCATGATGCCAGTATCTTTAATATACTGTGACTGCAGATGGAGCTGCCACCATGGAGACCCTTCGGGCGGAGCTTGCCTGAGCCAAGGAGCAAGCAAGGAGCAGCAATGCGGCCGCTCTAAAGGCGACCGAAGAGTTAAGGGCCGAACAGGCCGCGCATTGCAAGAGCAAGGAAAAAATAGCCAAGATGGCTGTAGAGTTAAAAGATGCCACTGACCATTACCAACTTCTTGAAGAAGAAAACCAGACGAAGGCGACGGACCTGGAGAAGGCCCTGGTGGCTGCCAAGGAAGCCCGCTCCAAAATTAGAGCGACGAAGGAGGAGCTGAATCAAGCTGCGGATATCGTGTCTGGGAAGCCCTTCTTGTTACGGACTAAATTCGAAGATCCGAAGTACGCTCCTCTGGACCGGCTATGGAGTTCTACGGACGCCTACATGGATTTGGTTGCAAGTGCTGCTGATGCGGCCGAGTACTTCAAGGATCAGAAAGGTGCCGAAGTGGAAAAGCTGTTCTGGTCACAGTTTCACGCTCCAGTCCGTCCGCTGCTGTTGAATGAGCGATTGGCCAAGTGGGCCGAGCTCCATAGGTTGTCTGGACTTGCCATGAGGTCCGTTGTGGATCACCTGTGGCCGGGAGGGCCAAGGCCAAATAGCTACTTTAGTTTAGTGCAATAATTCCTTGGTGTTGTGCCACGCATCGATGCTGTAACGAGATCGGTGTGCATAGAGGGTGCGCGGATGGCCTTTGCCAGTGTCAAGACATACTGGGCGGAGATGGAGGCCACCACTGTTGCGACACAGGGTTAGGCTGTAGGCCGAGTGGCTGCCGAGCACTACTTTGAAGAAGTTCTTGAAGGCGCTTGTTCGATAAAGGCTCAGTGCTCGAAGAATATTATGTTTTACTGACATGTATTCCCATTGTAAAAACAATGTTTTATTGAATTATCAAGGCTGTATTTATACTTTTGCCCGAAAGTACTATGATGCCTCCTGTGCGGCCGTTTATGTATATATGTATATAACCTGAAAGTTTGCAGTCGTCGGCTTCCGCTCCCACGCATATAATGCGGGGGTGTTCACAAAAAATACATATCCACACTTGATCCAACGTCTTGGTCTGTTAAGGAGGTGATAGCGCAGCGAACGAGGCAATCAGACTATATTGCTTTAACACTTTCACTTAGCCATAGGAGTTTGACAGTGGGGCTACTATATAGCCCCTGGTACTTCTGCGCTCGTCCGAATACAGGGTGCATACGTACATGACTGGGAAACAGCCCTTCGTTAATGCGGAGGAATCCTGAAGATTCCGATGAGCCATCGAGTGGTTGACCAGTCTCTCGCTATATCATGACAGTCAGTTTTCAGCTTTCTCTACTGAGGTGCTCATCCGGATGAACCAGGGCACAATCGCAGTAGTTCTCCCAGTGCTACCTTAGCCGATATAATGGAACATAAGGTACCAAAACGTGGGAGCCAGGCAAACCCAACATTTGACCAAAGACATGATTCGGAGCTGATGCATATAGGGCCAAACTCGCGACGCCGAACACTCCCTAAGGTGTTCGGTCTTTATAACATATACCGGGCTAAACAATGCCCTTAATAAGAAATCCCATGTGTCCAGGTACGTGCAAAATCCTTGCGTGGCCACATGCCAATAACGCCAGCACCCTTCTCGGTTGAGTGGAGTATCCGGAGGATATGCAACAAGAGACAGTAAAAAAGGTTTACGCAGGGTCTTAATCTAAAAAGAAACCTTTGGGCGGGTCCCTGCTGCACGTCTACGCCTGTGTCTCCCTTGTGCCATGTCCTGGAAGGGTGTAGCACAATTGTCATCTGTAAAAGGAAAGAACTTAGGTGAAAGTTGCCGTGCCAAAAAAGGAAAAAATGGTTATTATCAATGAACTATCAAAATTTGGGAGAAGTCAAGTTGAGCCGGGCTAGCCCTGATTACACGCGGGGAGCCCCAGATATCGTTTATGAGGGTTTGATCATCAAACCCGTCTCATGTATACGTGATGGAACGCCGGACTCGTCTAACCGTGTCCGTGGTCTTGACGACCTGTCATTTTTTCTGGTTGGTGAGGCCATCTAGTTCGCGGCTGTTAGAGCCGCCGCGTCCTCTTCCGTACGTAAAAAATGTTCAGTATTTCCGCTAACTATGATGATGCCACGTGGACCGGGCATCTTGAGCTTGAGAAAAGCATAATGAAGTATTGCATTAAAACGAGCGAAAGCCGCCCTTCCGAGTAGTGCTTGATAATCACTTCGGAATGGAGCGATGTGAAAAGTTAACGTTTTGCTTCGGAAGTTATCGGGAGAACTGAATACCACCTCTAGTAGTAGAGATCCCGTACAGCGGGCCTCTTGGCCTGGTATTACTCTCTTGAAGGTAGTATACTAGTATTACTGTGGCTTATTTGTGTCGGGTCTATCCCCATTTTGCGGACTGTGTCCTGATATATCAGATTTAGATCACTGTTGCCGTCCATGAGGACTCGTGTGAAATGGTACCCATTTATGATTGGGTCTAAAGCAAGGCCGTTAGTCCTTCGTGCCGGATATTTGTATCGTGATCCCTACAATCAAAAGTGATCGGGCAGGCCAACCAGGGGTTGAACCTAGGGCTAACGGGCTCTATGGCTCGTGTGCATCGGACTGCATGAGTGCTTCTCCTCTTTGTCACATGGATCACATTTACTATTTTAACCTCTGGTGGGAACTTTTTCTGTCCTCCGGCGCTTTGCTGGCGAGGTTCATCATCGTCTTCGCTGGGTGTCTCTTCCCCTTCGTGTTCGGTGTTTAGCTTACCGGCCTGCTTGAAGACCCAACATTCTCTACGGGTATGATTTGCAGGTTTGTCTGGGGTGCCGTGAATCTGACAGAGTTTTTCAAGAATTTTGTTTAGGCCAGATTGTCCTTCTCTGCTGCCTTTGAAAGGATTTTTCCACTGACCTGGTCGGGAGCCCCTGAATCTGCCGTTTACCGCCGTGTTATCTGGGCTACCTTCTTTATTTCGACGCTTGTTTTTCTTACGTCGTGGTTTACCATTGCCATCCCTAACTTTCGATGTGCTTGGGCCGATGGTGCTGCTACGGGCCAACCAGCTGTACTCGCCCGCACAAAAGCGGGTCATGAGGCTTGTTAGGGCTGCCACCGTTCTCGGTTTTTCTTGGCCGAGGTGTCTGGCGAGCCATTTGTCTCGGACGCTGTGTTTAAAAGCTACTAAGGCTTCAACGTCCGGACAGTCGACGATTTGGTTCTTCTTGGTGAGGAACCTGTTCCAAAGCTTTCTGGTGGACTCTCCGGACTGTTGGACTATACGACTTAAATCGTCTGCATCCGGAGGTCGGACATAAGACCCTTGAAAATTGGCCCTGAAAGCGTCCTCGAGCTCCTCCCAACTTCCAATTGAGTTTTCGGGGAGGCTTTTCAGCTAGTGCCAAGCTGGCCCTTTAAGCTTGAGGGGCAAGTATTTAATGGCATGGAGATCATCTCCAATAGCCATATGAATATGGAGGATGAAGTCCTCTATCCAGACTCCAGGGTCTGTGGTCCCGTCGTACGCCTCTATGTTCACCGGTTTGAATCCCTCTGGGAATTCATGATCCAGCACTTCATCGGTGAAACATAGGGGGTGTGCGGCACCCATGTATTGGGATGTGCCATGGTGTTCGGACGGTTGTAGTATTCGGTTTTGGTTTTGTACCGGAGCGCGCTTCCTAGATCCATAGATGGATCTGGTCGCACCGGATTTTTGACGCAAGTTCTCACGTAGATCGTGTGTTGACATATGCGTGAATTTGTTAGCCGCTCTATCGCGTTCACGAGGTGGTATATCTGGCCCGTTGGCCGTATCATTCTTCGGCTGTATAGGCTCTAAGGCCTCGTCATCGAATTCCGGTAATAGCTTGCGCTTTGGATAGCTATTTTTATGGTAACTTCCACCATACTTTGTTCCACTTGTTGTTGAGTGTATCTTGTGCTGCTTTGAGCCTTTGCTTCTGTTTCTTCAGGCTCCTCGCTATGGCAATAAGCCTTCTACGTAGGTTCTCTTGCTCCAAGTGTGTTTCCGAGATGATGTTTGCATCTTCGTCCGGACTGCTTTCTTCCCCAGACGGGGTTTGATGCGGCTTATCCTTGGCGTCATCGTGTTCGGACGTCAGATCTGTACTATGTTTGCAGTTTGCATCTTGATTCTTTTCTGCCACCGGGGTGCTGCAGTTGTCGTTTCTTCCAGAGTCGAGTGGACTATTATTGCCTCTTGCGCTGTTATCGTTGTTTTTTCTATGGCAGGACTTAGAGCGGCACCGCTGACGTCGGCGCTTGGGTTGGTTGGAGGGTGCATCCCCCGCTGTCTCTTCGCCATTGCCTTCTCTGGGTGTATCCACCATGTATATGTCATGTGATGAAGTGGTGGTCCGGCGCCCTGTGGGCGGTGGTTCTTGTTTGTCTCCGGCATCGTCGTCCATACCGTCGATGTATTCGGAGTCGAAGTCGAGCATGTCGGTTAAGTCGTCGACAGTGTCTACTAAGTGGGTGGTGGGTGGGCAGCGAATTTCTTCGTTGTCCACATCCCATTCTAGTGGGACATAGTTCAGCCCAGGTTCTCCCGACAAGGAGAGAGACCTTGTTGAATTTAGCACATCTTCGAAAGGTGAGTGTTGAAAGATATCCGCGGAGGTGCACTACATGATCGGCGCCCAGTCAGATTTGACAGGCACAGATGTGAGTGGCTTAGAGTCCATGGCCGGAGATGAATCCAGTGGTTCGGCGACACGGCTCTCGTAACGGGTGAAGTCATTATCTGGCTCTATCGCCACTGAGAGTGCGGCCTCCATGGCGGGCTCTATCCCCACGCCCTCGGATGGCGCGATTTGCTCCGGGTTAACGGCCGGAGTAGTTGCGGATGCGACCTCCCGAACACTGTCCGACAGCAGAGTTACATCACGCTCGTCGCGACTGTGCGGCATGTCCGGCATGGGCTCGAATCCGTCGAAGATCATGTCTCTATGGATGTCGGCCGTGTAGTTCAAGTTTCCAAATCTGACCCGATGGCCAGGGGCATAGCTTTCGATCTACCACAGATGGCCAAGCGAATTGGCCCACCGTGCGAAGCCGCCGAATACAAAGATATGTCCGGGGAGGAAAGCCTCACCCTGGACCGCATCGCTAGCAATGATCGAATGAGCCATCTAGCCTTATTGTGACGACACAGTGGAACTCTCAATGAAAGCACCAATGTCGGTGTCAAAACCGGCGGATCTCGGGTAGGGGGTCCCAAACTGTGTGTCTAAGGCGGATGGTAACAGGAGGCAGGGGACATGATGTTTACCTAGGTTCGGGCCCTCTTGATGGAGGTAATACCCTACGTCCTGCTTGATTGTTCTTGATAATATGAGTAGTACAAGAGTTGATCCACCATGAGATCAAAGAGGCTAAACCCTAGAAGCTAGCCTATGGTATGATTGTCTGTTGTCCTACGGACCAAAACCCTCCGGTTTATATAGACACCGGAGGGGGCTAGGGTTACACAAGGTCGGTTACAAAGGAGGAGATATACATATCCGTATTGCCTAGCTTGCCTTCCACGCCAAGTAGAGTCCCATCCGGACACAGGATGAAGTCTTCAATCTCATACCTTCATAGTCCAACAGTCCGTCCAAAGGATATAGTCCGGCTGTCCGGAGACCCCCTAATCTAGGACTCCCTCAGTCGGCCTTTCTTTTCTTGTCTCCCCCGGCTGGGGGGAGAACTTTTCTCCTCCTCCTCCTCGTTTCCTGGGAGGAGTGCGCATCGGAGTCATCGAACGATGAGTCCGATACAACCTTGCACCGGAGACCCTTTCGGGTCCCCGTGGCCTTCTTCTTGGCCTTCTTTGCTGGCACCTCGTAAGGTGCCGGAGTCGGCATCTTCGTTAGAAGAGCGTCTGCAGGATCTTCGGGTAGGGGGACTGGGCAATCAAGCTGCTCCGCTGTCTCTATCCAGTCCTGTTAATGACATGGAAGCTTAGATCCTGCACAGAACTAAACTGGGGCAAATAAATACCCTGAGAGATATAAAAGCCAACCGGATTGGCACGACGCTTTGCGCTGAGTCCGCGGTCCTCGGTGAGGGAGGGACCAATCTCGATGCTCTTGAATAGCACCCTCCAGACGTCCTCGTGCGTCGTGTCAAAGAGCTCTCGCAGCATCTGGTGCTTGGCCAAGTCGAACTCCCACAAAACAAATGCCTGTCGTTGACATGAAAGGATCCGGCGGAAGAGCATAACCTAGACCACGTTGACAAGCTTGATTTTCTTGTTCGTCATGTTCTGGATGCAGGTCTGGAGTCCGGTCAGCTCTACCGAAGAACCCCAGGACAGGCCCTTCTCTTTCCAGGAGGTGAGCTGCGTGGGGACTCCGGATCAAAATTTGGGGGCCGCCGCCCAGTTGGAGTCATGCGGCTCGGTGATGTAGAACAACCCCGATTGCCACCCCTTTATGGTCTCCACATAGGAGCCTTCGAGCCAGGTGACGTTAGGCATCTTGCCCACCATGGCACCTCCGCACTTTTCCTGCTAGCCGACCACCACCTTCGGTTTGACATTGAAAGTCTTCAGCCACAAGCCGAAATGGGGCTTGATGCGGAGGAAGGCCTCGCACACGATGATAATCGCCAAGATGTTGAGGATGGAATTGGTTGCCAGATCATGAAAATCGAGCCCATAGTAGAACATGATCCCGCGGACGAACGGGTGGAGGGGAAATCCCAGTCCACGGACGAAGTCGGTAAGAAAAACTACCCTCTTATGGGGTTCGAGCGTAGGGATGATCTGCCCCGCATCTGGCAGCCAGTGCATGATATCTGCGGCCAGATATCCGGCTTCCTGTAACTTTTTGATGTTCTCCTCTGTGACGGAGGAGACCATCCACTCGCCTCCTGCTCCGGACATGCTTGGAGTGGTTTGAGAAGAAGAACGCGAGCTTGGGCACTAGAGCTCGAGTGTGCGGGAATGGGTCAGCGAGGAAGAAGAAGGCACGGGTGAAAAGGGTAAATCCTTGTCCCTTTATAAGGGCGGAAGAGGCGATGTGTCTCCCCACTCGCCTGGTAAAACCGCCTATTCCCCAGGCGCCGTCATTGATGGCGTGGTTGGGTTACCCACGTGTGTATTGATGAGAATCTTGTGATAAGGGGAACACGATCTCTGCTTTGACAAGACGTGTCAAGAAAACCGCCTCGCGATATGTGCGGTGCTGGTTGAGAAAAACGGTTCGAATAATTACCGGGCCATGGCGTGATGTCATGCCGTCAAAACGTGTCAGCAGATTAGATTTGTGGAAATATTATTCTCTCTATGGTGGTATGTGGAACTTGTTTTGCAGGGCCGGACACTATCCCTGTGTTCAAACTCGTCCATGGAGTATTTGGAGGAGGAACCCGCCTTGCAATGCCGAAGACAATACTGCGCGCCGGACTCACCGTCATTGAAGCATGGTTCACGGGCTACTGAGGGAGTCCTGGATTAGGGGGTCTCCGAACAGCCGGACTATATCCTTTGGCCGGACTATTGGATTATGAAGATACAAGATTGAAGATTTCGTCTCGTGTCCGGATGGGACTCTCCTTGGCGTGGAAGGCAAGATAGGCAATACGGATATGTATATCTCCTCCCTTGTAACCGACCTTGTGTAACCCTAGCCCCCTCCGGTGTCTATATAAACCAGAGGGTTTCAGTCCATAGGACTACATACAATCATACCATAGGCTAGCTTCTAGGTTTTAGCCTCTACTATCTCGTGGTAGATCAACTCTTGTAATACTCATATCATCAAGAACAATCAAGCAGGACGTAGGGTATTACCTCCATCAAGAGGGCCGGAACCTGGGTAAACATCGTGTCCCCTGCCTCCTGTTACCATCCGCCTTAGATGCATAGTTCGGGACCCCCTACCCAAGATCCGCCGGTTTTGACACCGACAGGGGGCTCCGATGGAGGCAAGCTTTTTGAAGATCTCAAGCCAGAGTGGGGGCTGGAATCAACTTCCAAGGCTGCCGATTGCTTGGCGGGGGAAGCCTTGATCCCAGCAATGTGAGGGGATTGGCAGCACACCACGTTAGTCTTAGTGACCTTGTTGGTGGTCTTCTTTACCCTCTTGGCGGCAGGCACTGGATTGGGAGCCACCACCCCTCGGTAAGAAGCACACCTAAAGGGGCTGAAAGTGCGTTATATCGACTAGAAGGGGGGTGAATAGGCGATTTTTATGGAAGTCTTCAAAACGTGGAAGTTATGAAGACAAACAGTAGAAATAAACCTATTACCCTGCAGCAGAAGGTAGACTACACTAGGCAAGCCATATCAAGTATTCAATAGAGTGAAAGCACAATGACAAATAGCTGCAATGTAGTAAGGATCAGGTAGGAAGATATTATGAAGCCAAACAGAACAAGCAGTCACTCAGTGAAGATAAAAGATAGTGCAATCATACAATGACTTCACAAGGAGTAACAATACGTAAAGAGAAGTGGAGGATGAAACCAGTGACTCGTTGAAGACAATGATGTGTTGGACCAGTTCCAGTTGCTATGACAACTATACGTTTGGTTAGGGCGGCTAGGTATTTAAACCTAAGGACACACAGTCCCGGACACCCAGTCCTGAACACGCAGCTCAGGACATCCAGTCCTCACCGTATTCCCCTTGAGCTAAGGTCACACAGACCTCGCCCAATCACTCTGGTAAGTCTTCAAGGTAGACTCCCAAACCTTCACAGACTTCGTTCACCGGCGATCCACAATGTCTCTTGGATGCTCAGAACGCGACGCCTAACCGGCTGGAGGATGCACAGTCCTCAAGTGTAATAAGTCTTCAGATCACACATACAAGAAGACCCAAGTGATGCCTAATTCTCTTTGGCTCTGGGTGGTTAGGGCTTTATCCTCGCAAGGAATTCTCTCTCAAAGGCTTCGAGGTGGGTTGCTCTCAAACGACAAAAGCCGTACTCTGAATCTGAGCAGCCAACCATTTATGGTTGTAGGGGGTGGGCTATTTATAGCCACTAGGCAACCCGACCTGATTTGTCCGGAATGACCCTGGGTCACTAAGGAACTGACACGTGTTCCAACGGTCAGATTTCAAACTCACACGGAAACTTTACTTGGGCTACAAGCAAAGCTGACTTGTCCGACTCTAGACAAGATTCGCTTCATAGTCTTCACTCGAAGACATAGGTTATGTTTAAGCATCACTTCAGTCATTCTGACTGGTTCTCTTGGACCCCACTTAACAGTACGGTGGTTCCTATGACTCAACACAGAAGAAAAAGAACTGCGAAAGATCTAAGTCTTCGAGCTCCATAGGCTTCATGCGGTGTCTTCTCTTGTCATAGTCTTCAATGTGAATATCTTCATATACCACCTTTGACATCAATGTCTTCATACATTTTTAGGGGCCATCTCTGGTAGGAAAACCAAATCAATGAGGGACTTCTACCTGTGTTATCCTGCAATTCTCACAAACACATTAGTCCATCAACTAGGTTTGTCGTCAATACTCCAAAACCAACTAGGGGCGTCACTAGATGCACTTACAATCTCCCCCTTTTGGTGATTAATGACAAACTAGTTGAAGTTTTCAACGGGGAATACAATATGTGAACTTGTAAAGGATAAGGAATTGTCTTCATAAGTTGCAAGGGCTCCCCCTGAAGATGTGCATATAAGTAATTTGCTTTTGGAATGCAAATGCACATGGCAGGTTGTGCTTGTGGAGATCCACTTCAACTTATGATGACAATCCACTATGCATGTGAAGGTATGTGAAGATAATGACATGCATAATGGAAAATGGACGTCTGCAAAATGATCTAAGTGCAGAATTTATCGTCGCACATGCGGAATTTATCATCGCATCACAAGGTGGCAAATAAGTAGCAGATGACCATCGAATTTAAGTGTTACAACTCAAAGAACCAAATGTATCAAAACGAGAGTTGTAAACATGAAGCAAAATATAAAGCACCCGCCCATATGGACCCTCTTGAAGACTATCAAACTCATATGCTTCTCCCCCTTTTGTTAGTAAGGACCAAAAAGGTTCGAAGACATAGAGCATCTACTCATTCCCATGAAGAATAGGTGAAGCCGCAAGGTCGTCAGTGGTGTTCGGCGGTGCAGAAGAACTTGGAGCAGTGTCGACGCATGCTGAAGGAGGTGGCGGTGAAGTGGCATCGTCTTCATCCTCGATGACTCTGGCATTTACAGTTGCAGCAGAGGAAGAGAACTTAGAGTCTTCAAGAGATGGAGTTCGTCGCAGCACTGCCCTTCGAGGAGGTGTGGAGTCAAACTTGAAGCGCTCAGAGAAGCCATCCTCTTGAAGATCATCTTCAGAACACATCAGCGTCAACCCTTTACATGTGCGTCGAGATGTTTCATGAGCAACAAAGGCATTCTTGGTGGCAAGATTGCGAATGCGATTAACATCCACCAAGAGGCTTTGCATTTGACGCTTCAGCCAGTCATGATGCCTATCCTGTTTCTGATGAAGAGCCACCAGAAGCTCTCGGTCATTGAGAACACGAGTGCGCTTCTTGGGTCGTTGGGCAATGGTGCTATCAGTGGCTTCAGTGGGAGCAGGATGCGGTGCACATGTAGTGCCAGCCAAAGGATACACACGAGTTACTGCTTCAACGCCTTCAACATTCTGAGAAAAACTTTGATGCTCTGCATTCTAAAGACTTAGAGGTTCCTTGGCAGGCTCAGGATAGATGGCTTCAATACACATATCCACATCAGGCAGAAAGATCCGATGATTGCGAGTAGATGACTGATATGAGATAACTGAGTGAAGTTTGATCAGTCGCATTACCCATGGGGCGTAGAACTTCAAGCCAAAAAGATCAGAGCCTGATGCAGCAAGTTGGTGAATGAAGAAGTCCTGTGCATTGAAGCATTTTCCATGAAGAATATAGAAGACCAAAGTCTGCATTGCACCTTCCATCTTGGCATGTGGAGAGTGCCCTTTGATGGGCCAGAGAGTTCGCCTTATGATGTGATAAATAGTCCTTGGCAGATACTCAAGGTCTTCAACGAAGAACTCCTTGGGATATGCAGCATCTTGGGGCAATGGCTTCATCATACTGAGCATCTGACTCATATTAGGTTCAGGCTTCTGAAAGATGCTCTCTACAGCTTCACTGTGAAGTTGACAGCCAGATTCGTAGAGATCGCCAGGAGTGGGTAGACCAGTGAGCTCAATGATGTCAAAGGCTTTGGCTTCGTGATGAACATTTCCTGTCATCCACTCCAGGACCCAAGTCTTCGGATCTCTGTTACACCCGCGGATGTGAAGTGTGGCATAGAATTGGAGCAGCAACTCTTCATTCCAATGCTCTTGGTAAGTGATGAACGACAGCAATCCAACCCCTTTGAAGCAATCCAGAGCTTCTTCCAGACAGGGCAGACCAGCTATTGCTTCAATGTCAAGACGCTTGTGTGGGAAGATGCGACCTTGATTGTAAAGAATGCATGAGTAATAGCTTCGCTGCGAATACCTCCAGAACTGATCAGATGATATTCTTTCCCTTGGGTAGGGGTTCCTCGAGCTATTGAAGAATGTGTTGTCTGCTCTGAAGCCATTGATATTGAAGGATCCAGGTGCTGATGCAGGACCTGGGAACCTAAGCAATCTTGGGGTTGGCTTCTGTATCTAAGGCCTGTGCTCAACATGGGGGACCGGCAGCAGACGCAGGAATAGAAGTAGCGGGATCAATGGCTTCGCTGACTTCTGGTCCTTTTGTTGATAAGGGCTCCACATTTGCTTCAGCCATGACAACGTCAGTGGCTTCAGTGGTGTTGGTGGTGGCAGCCTCAAGATTTTCAACCTCCACTTGACGAGCTGGAGGGTCGGTCACAATCACGTTCTCCTCGAGAACCGCTTCTTGGTGGGACAGGGGAGTAGCAGCTTGTGGTACTTCTTCTTCATCGACTGATGCAGCCGGAATGTCTTCAGCAGTTTTAGCTTCAGATGCAGAGACTTGAGGCCTTGGACCTTTGCGAAGCCTGCGCAACGCGGGCGATGCCTATGGAGTTGGTGTTGGCTGGGCCTCAGAGTCTTCTTCCTCTTGTGGGCGATCAGCCCATGAAGCATCCCGCGCAATTCGCGTCAGTGGACGACCAATGCTGATGAGTTCGTTGTGTGTTAGCACAGGCGATGATACCTGTTGGTGCTCGAGCTAAGGAAGAACTGCATCATCTTCATGGTGACCAATGTCTTCAGCAGCAATGGGATCACCTGCTGGAATGTCTTCAGCTTCATGAGCCCCTGTGAAAGCAGGCTCATGGACAGTCAGTTGGCGCTCTTGAGGTTCAGCGTCAGGGTGAACCATGGAGATGGGTTCAACAATCAAGGGCTCTGTGGGAGCATCCCGTTCTTTCTTGGTCTTCCTCTTCTTCTTGGAGGGGGCAGTAGGAGAGGTTTTCAACATGTTTCCTCTTCCTGGCTTCGGGGCAGTCATGCTAGTTGGGAAGACAATGGGATCTGCTTCCTGCCTGGGTGCGTCGGGTTCAGCCGTAGCGGGCTTCTTTTTCTTCTTTGCAGCCATCCTAGGGTCGATGCCAGGACGCCCAAGGGCCTTGCGCTTCTCAGCCTCATTGTAGGCTTGCACACATTTGTCAGCCAGAACCTTCATGCGCTCACGAGAACCCCGAGCTTCTGCATGTTTCTTGAGAAAGGCTTCCTTGAGCTCGTGCAGCATAATCTTGAAGTTCTTCACTTCTTGCACGCTGAGCTTGGCCATATGCTTGTTGAACTGAGATTTTTCAAAGTCAATCTTCTGCTTCAGTTCAACAATGCTCTGGGCGATAGCTAACTCTGAAGCAATGGCGCCATGGAAGGCGACACTGAGGACAATGGGAAGTTGCAGATCGTCGAAGCTGATGTTGGGCATGTCAAACCACTCATCAATGAAGTTGTGGATGATTGTTACATCAAAGAGAGGCAGATCATTGAAGATTTCTGCTTCTTCTTTGCTCTTGATGAGTTGCTCAAGAGCGTCATCTGCCAGATCTTCATCACTTGACAGATCAATGGCATCATTGCGCAGAATGGCAGCAGCTGTCAGCTCTTGGCCGGTGTGTGGCAGAGGCATCTTGACCTTCTGGGGCTTGGAGATGCGTGACAAATCTTCAGACTGCACACTGTCTTCAGGAGGTGCAGTTGCCAGTGGCTTCGCCTGTGAGATTTTTGGTGCAGAGGCCGACTTTGAAGCTTTTGGTTGCTTCAGCTTCTTTGGCTTCGGCGCTGCAGGCGCTTCATCTGATTCAGCATCATCTGCAGGCTCATTCACGGCTGTCCCTTGAACCACGATGTGTGTGATGAGGCCTTCAAGATTGTAGAAGGGCCCAAGAAGATTGGGTTCAGCTTCGCGAGTTCCATCGGCATGGGGAGTAGAGGGACCAGGGTTGAAATCTAAACCCAAAGTATTCTTGTTCTGCTTCGCTGAGTTCTGGGCAAACTGGAAGTTGCGCTTAAACAGATTGTCGTCACGACACCATAGCAGAGACGACGGGTCAGCATCCACAGGCTGTGGTCCACGGACCATGCAGGGATAGAAGCCTCGTTCAATGGCTTCATCTCTGGTCCTGGGTTGAAGATTTTTGTAGAGGATGTCTCCCCATGGTCGCTTGATGGCATTCTTTTCAGCATATTCCTTGGTCACAAATCTGTACTTGAACCACTGTTCTGCCCAATAGCGTCGAATCCATTGGATTCGCGTCTTGCGCTGATTGTAATCCTCTTCAGGATCTGTCTTGTACAGCTCTGAAAGGTCATCGGGCAGATCTCTTGATGTTTCTCCACGATGCTTTCTGCCACCCTTCCTTGCTAATTTCTCTGAAGCCATGAACTTTAAACTGAAAGGCTTCAATATGTTCAAAGGCTTCAAAGGCTTTCGCTTGCTGGACAGACAGGAACTGGCTTCGGGAGAATTTATGTGATACTGTAAGAACTCTGCAAATGAATGCAGACTATGAGAACCAAGGGATTCTCCCACGGACATGTACCTATGACATCATTAAGGTGCAAGGGAAGGGGAAGAGGTCATATGCATTCTCAGAAGATTTTGAAGATAAATCAGTTTAGAAGACATTGACCTCATCGTGCGAAGACATTCACTCATAGATAAGGAATTGGTTCCAGATTTGTACGAATCCACGGATCAGTACAAGTGAGGAATCTAACTACTTTGTGAAGCATAAGTGAATATACTAGGCATGTTATGAGAGGCAGTATGAAAGAGATCCAACTTGTGTGAATGGAAATTGCTTGTGGTAGAAAGTGATAAAGCTATAGGATCAAAGGGGCCGTAAAAAGGAAGTTTTATTTACCACACGAAGAACTGCTAGACAGAGTGGAAGAGGAGGCCGAGCAGTTCGATCTTCCGTGCCCTAACTTGGCGACGGAGGACACCTACGGTGACGGCGGAGAGGATGATGTCCGCGGTCGGCGTGAAGACGGCGTCGGAGAGGTTGCGGCAGCGAGGCGCTTCGTCGCCGGCGTCGTCGAGGGCTAGCGGTGGCGCTAGGGTTCGTGCGAGAGTGGAAGAAGAGATAATGACTATGGTGAGGCGTGTATTTATAGGTACAGGGGCGGCACTGTGTTATTACATAGGTGCCCCTGGCGATTCGCATCTGAGGGGTACGTGGCCGTCATGCAGCATATCGGGGGTTGTTCCATGTCCCACGCACGCCTGGATTGTCGGGTGGTCGTTCCCACTTCTCCGGGTTTCAGGTGAAGGAATGAGCATGGAAAACGGACTTAATGTTTGTCTTTGTATCTTCTGCTGACAAGGACGCAGAGAAGACATTCGACAGTTTCAATAGAATGCATATGATTTGGAGAGATAGAGTTTGAGATAGAAAGCATAGAGAGGTTAGGGTCCGATCACATTCACTTAGTTCAAAAGATTCAACAAGAATACATAGCTATAAGTGAATGCTGTAGAGGACAGAGCACTAGTATATATATATAATCAACATAGTGAAGATAATCATGAAGACATGTTGAGATTGAAGCAAACCAAATGTGAAGACATAGCAAATGTAACGCCATGAGTGAAACACTTCAAACAGAACATTTGGTGGTGGCGTTACCCACCGTATAGGAAGTATTAGACCCAGACACGGCGCACAATTATCGTGGCGCTCCGCAGTCAAATTCCACATTAATGTATTCACACTTAGAATGTATGTCTTCATTGATTGAAGATATACTTTACTTCGTGTGTTGCACATCTAAGTCATCAATATGCATAAGTGTTAGGATGTGCGCCTGATCACAGGACATTTGAGGATTCCAAGATATTTAGCTCACACCATAACTTGCAAAATCTCTTCTCATCCAAGGGCTTGGTGAAGAAATCTGCCAATTGCTCTTCAGTGTTGACGTGTATGATATCAATATCTTCCTTCACAACATGATCTCTGAGAAAGTGATGACGAATTTCAATGTGCTTTGTCTTCGAGTGCTGAACTAGGTTGTTGGAAATCTTGATGGCGCTTTCGTTGTCGCAGTAGAGTGGCACTTGCTTCAGATGAATGCCATAGTCCTTGAGTGTTTGCTTCATCCACAGAAGCTGAGCGCAGCAAGATCTAGCAGCAATGTATTCAGATTCAGCAGTGGAGAGAGATACACAGTTCTGCTTCTTTGAAGACCAACATACAAGTGATCGTCCCAGAAAGTGACATGTGCCTGATGTAGACTTGCGATCCACCTTGTCACCAGCATAATTAGCATCCGAGAATCCAACCAGATCATACTCTGAGCCCTTTGGATACCATAATCCTAGAGTTGGAGTGTGACCCAAATATCGAAGAATTCGCTTCACAGCTAAGTGATGCGACTCCTTTGGTGCCGCTTGAAATCGAGCACACATGCAAACACTAAGCATAATATCTAGCCTAGATGCACATAGATAAAGCAAAGAACCAATCACGGAGCGGTATACCTTTTGATCGAACTCTTTACCATTGTCGTCAGGACCCAGATGATGCTTAGCTAGCATTGGCGTCGTGAAGCCTTTGCAGTCTTGCATACCGAACTTCTTCAGGCAATCTTTGAGATACTTCTCTTGAGATATGAAGATGCCGTTGTGTTGCTATCGTATTTGAAGACCGAGGAAGAACTTCAGCTCTCCCATCATGGACGTCTGATATTGCTCTTGCATCATATATCCAAACTCTTCACTGTACTTCTGATTGGTGCAGCCGAAGATAATGTCATCCACATATATTTGGCACACAAATAGTTCACCATCATATGTCTTCGTGAAGAGAGTGGGGTCTAGGGAACCAGGTATGAAGCCTTTGCTCTTCAGGAAGTATTTGAGTGTGTCATACCAGGCCCGAGGGGCTTGTTTGAGGCCATACAGTGCCTTGTTGAGCTTGTATACCATGTCAGGATGTTTTGGATCTTCAAAGCCAGGCAGTTGTGCAACATACACTTCTTCTTCAATCTTGCCATTGAGAAAGACGCTCTTCACATCCATTTGATATAGAAGTATGTTATGATGGTTTGCATAGGCCAGCAGTATGCGTATGGCTTCAAGTCTAGCCACAGGAGCAAATGTTTCATCGAAGTCAATGCCTTCCACTTGAGTATATCCTTGAGCAACGAGACGAGCTTTGTTTCTGACAACTTGACCATGCTCATCTTGCTTGTTGCGGTATATCCATTTGGTGCCTATTATGTTGTGCTTCCGAGGATCAGGACGCTTAACCAGTTCCCATACATTATTCAGCTCAAACTTTTGAAGCTCTTCTTGCATAGCTTGAATCCATTCAGGTTCCATGAAGGCTTCTTCAACTTTCTTGGGTTCTGTTATTGAGACGAATGCAAAGTGCCCACAGAAATTTGCCAGCTGAGTTGCCCTTGATCGAGTGAGCGGACCGGGTGCATTGATGCTGTCAATTATTCTCTCAATCTGCACCTCATTGGCAACACGAGGATGTACAGGGCGAAGGTTTTGCTCTTGCTGATCATTGTCATTGTTAGTGGGATTGTCTTCAGGCTGAGCATTGTCTTCAGGTTGATCAGGTGCGGAGATGATAAGTTCCTCTTCAGGTTGAGCTTCAGAGGGTATGATTTCTCCAGTTCCCATTAGCTTGATTGATTCGCTGGATGGAACTTCATCTAGCACATTCGGCAGGTGTTCTCTTTGTGAACCGTTAGTCTCATCAAATCGCACATCCACTGTTTCAACCACTTTATAATGAAAGAGATTGAAGACTCTGTAGGAGTGCGAATCCTTTCCATATCCAAGCATAAAACCTTCATGTGCTTTTGGTGCAAATTTTGAAGTGTGATGTGGATCCTTGATCCAGCACCTGGCGCCAAATACTCTGAAGTAACTGACATTTGGCTTCTTGCCAGTAAGGAGCTCATATGATGTCTTTTTCAGAAGCTTGTGAAGATAAACACGATTGATTGTATGGCATGCAGTATCAATGGCTTCAGGCCAGAATTTTCTTGGAGTCTTGTATTCATCTAGCATCGTTCGGGCCATCTCAATGAGTGTTCTATTCTTGCGTTCGACGACGCCATTCTGCTGTGGCGTGTATGGGGATGAGAATTCATGTGTGATGCCCAAGGTATCAAGATATGTATCAAGGCAAGTGTTCTTGAGTTCAGTACCATTGTCACTTCTGATGTGCTTTATCTTGGCGCCATAGTTGTTCATTGCTCGATTGGTGAAGCGTCTGAAGACATCCTGCACTTTAGTCTTGTAGAGGATTATGTGCACCCAAGTATATCTAGAATAATCATCAACAATTACAAAGCCATAGAGACAAGAAGTAGTAGTGAGAGTTGAGTAATGAGTGGGACCGAAAAGATCCATGTGGAGCAGTTCGAAGGGTCGAGTAGTTGTCATGATTGTCTTCGAGGGATGTTTGGCCCTCATCATCTTCCCTGCTTCACAGGCACCGCATAAGTGATCTTTCTTGAACTTGACGCCTTCGATGCCTATGACATGCTTCTTCTTTGCAAGGGTGTGGAGGTTCCTCATGCCAGCATGCCCAAGCCTCCGATGCCAGAGCCAGCATTCTGAAGCTTTTGCTAGAAGACATACGGCAAGTTGTGGTCCTGCTGAGAAATCTACCACGTACAAATCATCTTTCCGATACCCTTCAAACACTAGAGACTTGTCAGATTCCATTAGAACAAGGCAATGATATTTTCCAAATATTACGATCATGTTCAAATCGCAAAGCATTCAGACAGACATTAAGTTGAAGCCAAGGGATTCAACAAGCATGACTTTATCCATGTGTTTATCCTTTGAGATTGCAACTCTACCTAGACCCAATACCTTACTTTTACTAGTGTCAGCAAATGTGATGTGGTTCTTGTCGGATGGATGTAAGGTTGAGTCCATAAGAAGGCTTCTTTTGCCAGTCATGTGGTTGGTACACCCACTATCAATAATCCATTTTGAAGACGCTGGTGTCGTACCCTACAGTGCAGTTAGGGGGATAGGCTTCACGAAGAGAATTGTGAAGCAAAAACATTTGACGAACCAGTGGGTTATGAAAGCTTAGATCCAGACTAGGACTGATAGGGAGAGTAGCAAGCGATTCAGGAATGAAGTACATAGTAAGACCATTCGGGCATTTGATCTTGCGCCCCACAAGATGTTTAAGGTCCCTAGCAATAGCGTCAGACGATTTTGGTTTTCTGCTGGAGACCTTTCCCTCGGCACCGCGTGCCATGAAGCAGTAGGTAGGAGCAGAGTAGTCCTTGTCATTTGCATCAGTGTCGGTGGTGAAGTCATTGTCTTCAGTGTTGAAGATGGACTTGGAAACATATGGTGTAGCCAGACTTGCAACGCCAGAATCAGACTCCTCCTCAGACTCCACCTCCGCCTCCTCAGAAGCGGACTCCTCCTCTGAATCCATTTCCTTGCCAACAAACGCACGTGCCTTGCCAGATGAACTCTTCTTGTGTGATGAAGACTTTGAGTATTTCTTCTTCTTGTCGTCAGAGTCATATTCCTTACTCTTCTTCTTCTTTCTGTTCTCATTGTCCCACTGCGGACACTCAGAGATGAAGTGTCCAGTTTTCTTGCACTTGTGGCATGTTTTCTTCTTGTAGTCATGAGCAGAAGCTTCATCATTCCTTGAGCTTGATCGTGAAGACTTTCTGAAGCCTTTCTTCTTGGTGAATTTTTGGAACTTCTTCACAAGCATAGCAAGTTCCTTTCCAATGTCTTCAGGATCATCAAAACTGCTGTCAGATTCTTCGTCAGATGAGGAGACAACTTTTGCCTTCAAGGCACAAGTTCGCCCATAGTTTGGACCGTAGATATCTCTTTTCTCAGAAAGCTGAAACTCATGTGTGTTGAGCCTCTCAAGTTTGTCGGACGGATCGAGTGTCTTGAAATCAGGTCGTTCTTGAATCATCAGGGTGTCAAACGAATTGTCAAGTGATCTCAGTAGTGTCTTGACGACTTCATGCTTGCTGATCTCAGTAGCGTCGAGGGCTTGAAGCTCATTTGTGATGTCAGTGAGTCGATCAAACATGGGCTGGACATTCTCATTGTCATTTCGCTTGAAGCGGTTGAAGAGGTTGCGAAGGACACTGATTCTCTGATCTCTCTGGGTTGAGACGCCTTCGTTGACCTTGGAGAGCTAGTCCCAGACCATCTTAGATGTTTCCAAAGCACTCACACGGCCATATTGTCCTTTGGTCAGATGACCACAGATGATGTTCTTGGCAGTAGAGTCCAGTTGAACGAACTTCTTGACATCAGCAGCAGTGACACCTTCTCTAGCCTTGGGAACGCCGTTCTTGACGACATACCATAGGTCGACGTCAATGGCTTCAAGATGCATGCGCATCTTATTCTTCCAGTAGGGATATTCAGTTCCATCGAAGACGGGGCACGCAGCGGAGACTTTAATTATCCCTGCAGTCGACATAGCTAAAACTCCAGGTGGTTAAACCGAATCACACAGAACAAGGGAGCACCTTGCTCTGATACCAATTGAAAGTGCGTTATATCGACTAGAGGGGGGGTGAATAGGCAATTTTTATGAAATTCTTCCAAACGTGGAAGTTATGAAGACAAACAGTAGAAATAAACCTATTACCCTGCAGCGGAAGGTAGACTACACTAGGCAAGGCATAGTCAAGTATTCAATAGAGTGAAAGCACAATGACAAATAGCTGCAATGTAGTAAGGATCAGGTAGGAAGATATTATGAAGCCAAACAGAACAAGCAGTCACTCAGTGAAGATAAAAGATAGTGCAATCATACAATGACTTCACAAGGAGTAATAGTACGTAAAGAGAAGGGAAGGATGAAACCAGTGACTCGTTAAAGACAATGATGTGTTGGACCAGTTCTAGTTGTTGTGACAACTGTACGTCTGGTTAGGGCGGCTAGATATTTAAACCTGAGGACACACAGTCCCGGACACCCAGTCCTGAACACACAGCTCAGGACACCCAGTCCTCACCGTATTCCCCTTGAGCTAAGGTCACACAGACCTCGACCAATCACTCTGGTAAGTCTTCAAGGTAGACTCCCAAACCTTCACAGACTTTGTTCACCGGTGATCCACAATGTCTCTTGGATGCTCAGAACGCGACACCTAACCGGTTGGAGGATGCACACTCCTCAAGTGTAATAAGTCTTCAGATCACACAGACAAGAAGACCTAAGTGATGCCTAATTCTCTTTGGCTCTGGGTGGTTAGGGCTTTATCCTCACAAGGAATTCTCTCTCAAAGGCTTCGAGGTGGGTTGCTCTCAAACGACAAAAGACGTACTATGAATCTGAGCAGCCAACCATTTATGGTTGTAGGGGGTGGGCTATTTATAGCCACTAGGCAACCCAACCTAATTTGCCTGAAATGACCCTGGGTCACTAAGGAACTGACACGTGTTCCAACGGTCAGATTTCAAACTCACACGACAACTTTACTTGGGCTACAAGCAAAGCTGACTTGTCTGACTCTGGACAAGATTCACTCTCATAGTCTTCACTCGAAGACATGGGTTATGTTTAAGCATCACTTCAGTCATTCTGACTGGTTCTCTTGGACCCCACTTAACAGTACGGTGGTTCCTATGACTCAACACAGAAGAAAAAGAACTATGAAAGATCTAAGTCTTCGTGCTCCATAGGATTCATGCGGTGTCTTCTCTTGTCATAGTCTTCAATGTGAATATCTTCATATACCACCTTTGAAATCAATGTCTTCATACATTTTTAGGGGTCATCTCTGGTAGGAAAACCGAATCAATGAGGGACTTCTACCTATGTTATCCTGCAATTCTCACAAACACATTAGTCCCTCAACTAGGTTTGTCGTCAATACTCTAAAACTAACTAGGGGCGGCACTAGATGCACTTACAGGGGCGCTGATCCAAAACCGTCTCGGGGGCTTGAGACCCGACCCCAAGCCACTCCGCCTCGAGCTCCGCCACCTCACCAGTCTCCTCCTCTTCCTGGAGCTCCGTTTCCGCTGTGGCTAGGGCATCAAGCATGGCAAATTCGTTCTCGGCAGGAACATCCCCAACAAGTTCTTCCTCGGCAACCCCTTCCGTGGCCTGCGCCTTGCCGCCACCGTGAGAAGAACTCTCATCCTCAGCTTTCCCCTGGCCCTTCCCGGACTTCGCGACCCTTGCCATCTTTGCAAGCCGGGCAGCTTTGTCCTACTCAATCCTTCTCATGATATATGCCACATCCATGGAGGAGGTGCGTTTGTACATCTCTGTCACCACACTGGTGGCCTTCCCCTACTAGGGCACTGGACCACTCGAGTTCTTCGTCAAGAGTGGGCAGCCGCCAATCACTCGCCACTCCATGAGCATTACAATCCGGTGTCCACTTCAATATCTGCTCCCGGGCTGAATTGATGTTCAGAGGGATGACAGTTGTCGGGCGCTTGAACATCTCAAAGCGTCCAAACAACTGGTCACACAACCAGGCATGGTCATATAGTGACAAATTATTGGCCAACCCTGGGAGTAACCTCATACTGTCCCCAGCATCATCATACAACCAGGCGGGTCCGTCCCTCCTCTACAATGGCGAGATGCGGAGAAGAAGAAAATATGCCCCCACATGCTCAATGGTTAGCCTGGCAGCCTTCAAACGGGTAATTCTGTTTATTGCCGGGCGCAACGTATCATTGGTGTCCATGAGAGCTCCATTCCTTGCCGCGCTCGACACATTCCATCCGTGCTTCACATAAATCTGTGGTTCCTCATCCTGAATCCAGCACCAATCCCCTCTCAACTCATCCCACCTCTCGGGCTGCTTACCAGGGATATAGTCCCAGAGCTTCCTCGCTACCCGCGGCATCCAGCAGATGTTCCTGTAGTGATGACCCTTGTTCTGCACCCGCGGAACAAAGTAATGCCAGAATAGATCTACATTGGGGTAACTCCGACGAAATTCTCGCACAAATGAGGCAAAATGGCCATGGT
Source organism: Triticum dicoccoides (assembly GCF_002162155.2). Classification (NCBI taxonomy): domain Eukaryota; kingdom Viridiplantae; phylum Streptophyta; class Magnoliopsida; order Poales; family Poaceae; genus Triticum; species Triticum dicoccoides. The sequence continues at coordinate 254,379,609 of NC_041382.1, forward strand.
CGGCATTGCATTCGGTGTGAAGTCGAGGAGGTGGAATCCATAAATGGTCATGATCGCCTCAAAGAATTCAAAGAATGGGGGACTGAGGCCGCAGATGAAGTAAGCACAGAGGAATCAGTATGAGTCTGGCGGATCTTCTTTCCCCTCCGCCAAAACTTTGGGCGCTCCATGCCCTTTCGGGACAGGCCTCCCCCACAGATACCTGTACCTTGCTTGAAGAGCTGAACCATCCAGATTCGACGGAAGGAAGACGACGTCTCCCCTCCACTTCTTGTTCAACTCCGCCGCCCTCTTGCTCCCCTCGGTGACTACCTCCTTCATCGCGGCCGTCTGCTTCCCTTTTTCTACGGGTTTCTTCCCCATTTCCACAGGCGGCGATGTGAATGGGGAAGGAGTCCAGTGAGAGGGGAGGCGGTGGATGAGAGAGAGGGAGGAGTTGCCGTTGTTTAGCTTGCAGAGGAAGATGATGAAAGGGAGAGGCAGGCGACCAGTGAACCATGCCGCTCCGTGTTTTCCTATCTTTATGGGGAAAGGAACGGAGCAGAGAAGCGATGATTCAGAAACTTACCATTTTACCTTAACTGAAACAGTCCCACCACCCCACAATGAGAAGTAATGGCGCGAAGTGGACGTTGGATTATCTAGTCATCATGGCAAAGCGGCAGTAGCAGCCTTCTCCTGCCATGTGTTTGTGCACTATTTGGGGCTTACCCAACGTGTCGCACTACACGTATGGTTCAGGCCCGGGGGCTTCAAGATTAGGCCAAAGATTAGGCCAAAGTGCAAGAGATCAAGATCTTCAAAGGACCAATGTGCAGATCAAGAGGACTAAGACCAAGATAGAGAAGTAAGAAACAACCAGGAGAAAAGCCTCCCTCGCCAAGCAGGCGAGCCTGGCAAGGACGGGGTTGCCCCCGGAAAGAAACCTCCAAGACGTCCCCGCAGGGCCTGCCGGGACTCGCGGGGGCAGAGCCACCTCACCAAACCACTTGACCACGACACACGTTCTCGATCAATGCGGTGTTGGGCAGCAAAGTGACTAAGTGGCAGCCATCTACCACATGCCAGCAACTTTCTACAGGAAATACCTATAGACGACGCATGTCCTGCGATTTGTCGAGCGAGCAGGTGCGAAGCTGGCAAAACAGCCCGGCAAGGCTTGCCGGGCTGGCGATGATGTCACTTTGAGCAACGCATTTAATGCACACTTTCAGTGTACAGAGTTAGGTATGATAGCACTTTTTGCTATCTTATTAGTGCATAATGACTAAATTGCCACTATGGTGACCCCTTAGTCTATAAAAGGAGGCTTGAGGCAAACCTTGGAAAGTCCACCCCCCTCATATTTCATACACACGTAGCCGTTTTGCCCTGAGGCAATCCTGCCGAGAAAACGTGTTGCGACCACCACCATCTTTCCACCATCAATCCACCAAAGTAGGAGTAGGGTTTTATGCCTCACGGTGGCCTGAACCTGGGTTAAAATACATGGGTGATCTCTGTCGTTCTTCCCCACGCTCTTCTGCTCTTTGTGCAACGTGTCGTCCCCCCGTCGAACCACCAAGGGACCTTTGGTCCCATAGGTGGCCGTGGTTTCCTGCGACACGGACCCCTGCCTTGATGCTCTCCCGCACCATGCGCCTTCATTACCTACCCCACTGAACGCATGCAGCATATGTGGCCAAGGATAGGGGCATGGTGGGAAGAGTGAATTGGCAGTTATTTGCCCATGCACTAAAGTCATTCACGGGCCATTACATGAGTGGCCCCACTACAATTGTCGTTACGGGATGCACGGGAGAACCAGAAACTGACACGGGCTCAGGTTAGTGAAGTAGAAAATAAAATCTCAAGGGGCGAGCCACCACTACGCCCCTGCCTATGCACTGGTTAGGGCCTACCCCTATGACGCCCGGCAGCATGTTCGGGATAGGCCTAGGGGCTCCTATTGGTGCAACAAAACTTGGGTCCATTGCCCAGACTGTGCACAAGCCTAAAGACAAGATTGCAGCACCTAAGATTAGACCAAGCACAAGAGATCAGTTCTTTGAAGGATGAAAGTGTAGATCAAGAAGACCAAGACGAGCCAGAGAAGCAAGATATCACTAAGGTAAAACCTCCCTTCACTAGTAGAAAAAGGGCCTTTAGTTCCGGTTCATAAGGGCCTTTAGTCCCGGTTCTGGAACCGGGACTAAAGGGTCGGTACTAAAGCCTCCCGCTTTAGTCCCGGTTCTAACTGGAACCGGGACTAAAGGCCCACCTTTAGCCCAGGTTGGTAACACCAACCGGTACTAAAGGAAATTTTATGATTTTTTTTGAAATATTTTTTTGAATTTTTTTTGAATTTCAAATTTCTGAATTATTTTAACCTCTAATCTCTAATCACCCCTCATCACTGCTCAATTTAACCTTTAATCTCTAATCACCACTCACCACCGAACGGTCACCCATCCTCTGACTACTCCAGCCTGAGCACGCTTAACTTCCGGGTTCTATTCTCCCTCTTTTCCAAGTCTGCACTTGTTGTTTTCCTGACAATAGTAAGATGTCAATCCTATTAACCCTCAGGAATTTAGCTTGAGCATGAAGTCACACATTTCACTGTTTGAGTTTGAAACTATTGCTCTAAAAATCAATAATTATTTAGTAACACTAATATTTCTTGAATAAGTAGTTTGACCACAGTTTGACCATAGTTGACCAAAATTCAAAAAAACTGAAATAATTATTTAGTAACACTAATATTCTTGAATAATTATTTAGTAACATTAATACTTCTTGAATAAGTAGTTTGACCATAGTTTGACCAGATTTAACAAAAATTCAATTTTTTTTTTGAAATTTGAGCATAACTTTTTTCCCTTTTAGAATTTGAGGATTCTAAAAATTTTCAAACAAGCCATAGGCCGTCTCCATAGGATGCAGATTTTCGTTCCGAACATTTTGATATATTATACGTTTTTTCCGACATCGTATGCAAAAGTTATAGCCGCTTTACATTTTCCCTACACTTTTTGCAAAACATGTCCAAATTTAAGTTTTAAAATTTTCCTAACTAGTAGATGTAGTAACAAAACTACATCTCGAAGGATTTTAAATTTTGAAGTTTCTATCATTTTCTTTTACTTTTTACAAAACTGAAAAGGCGATGCACCGGGGGGGGGGGGTAGGATTTGAAAATTGCACCATTAGTACCGGTTCATGGCACGAACCGGTACTAAAGGTCTCAACCTCATTAGTACCGATTCGTGGCACGAACCGGTACTAAAGGTCTAATCTTTAGTACCGGTTCGTGCCACAAACCAGTACTAATGGGCATCGCACCCTTTAGTACCGGTTCGTGCCACGAAACGGGACTAAAGGTCCCATTTGAACTGGGAGTAATGTCTGTATGGTGCCCTCGCCGCTTGAACCGGGACTAATGCTCACATTAGTCCCGGTTCGTAATGCAACCGGGATTAATCCTCTTTTCTGGCTGGACCAAAGCCCCTTTTTCTACTAGTGCTTGCCGGGTAGGTGAGCCTAGCGAGGACGAGGATTGTCCCGAAGATAAGCAACCAGACCACACCGACATGCTTGTTGGGCACTAAGGGAGTCCAGGATTATGGGGTCCTCGGGTGTCCGGTCTACGTCACGTGGGCCGGACAGATGCACCGTGAAGATACAAGATAGAAGGCCTTCCTTCGTGTCCGGATGGGACTCTCCTTGGCGTGGAAGGCAAGCTTAGCATGCGGATATGAAGATTCCTTTCTCTGTAAACCGACTCTGTACAACCCTAGCCCCCTCCGATGTCTATATAAACCGGAGGGTTTAGTCTGTAGAGGCAATCATAATCATATAGGCTAGACATCTAGGGTTTAGCCATTATGATCTCATGGTAGATCAACTCTTGTAACCCGTATACTCCTCAAAGTCAATCAAGCAGGAAGTAGGGTATTACCTCCGTCAAGAGGGCCCGAACATGGGTAAACATCGTGTCCCCTGTCTCCTATTACCAGCGATCCTTAGATGCATAGTTCGGGACCCCCTGCCCGAGATCTGCCAGTTTTGACACCGACATTGGTGCTTTCATTGAGAGTTCCACTGTGCCATCATTGAAAGGCTCGATGGCTCTATCAAGCATCTACAAAAATGTTGCCGCGAAGGAGATTTTTCTCCCTGGCCAGATCTTTGTTTTTTGCAGCTTCGCACTGCGTACCAACTTGGTTGACCATCTAGAGCAGATCGACGGCTACGCCCCTAGTCACCAGATCAGTTTGGGAAATCTAAACTATATCGCCGATATCCGAGGAGACTTGATCTTCCAAGGGTTCGCAGCCTCAACCACCGCTCCGGCTTTAGATCCGGAGCGCGCCACCAGGTCCAAAGACAGGAGCTCAGAGCCTGCCGAACTCTCTGTAGCTATAGAGCTCAATACTGGAAATCTGGAAAGAATAGCGCCACCGACAGTCATCACAAAGCCGAGCTCTCCTCCAGACATTAGTTCCAAACCCTCGGAATCTATGTCACGCGAGTTCGGCTAGGGAACTTCGGTCCCCATTCAGACCTTGCTTTTAAACAAGGCTTTGGACCTAATGCTATCCCTCATCATCACAGAGGAACCGCTTCTGAATCACACACAGCCCGGACTAGGGGCTGGAAATAGGGAATTTTACTTCCCACCCACCACCCACTTCATAGCCACGGTCGAGCATTTAACCAACACGCTTGATTACGCCTCCAAAGACATCGACGGCATGGACGACGATGCCGGAGAGGAGCAGGCCCAAAACCCGCCGGTCACCGCACGCTGGTCGGCCACCTCCTTGTATGACGTATACATAGTGGATACACCTAAAAACAGTGACGGCGATGATGAGAAAAACCCAGTCGAGGACAAACCTCCTAAGATACCGTCGAAATGTCAAGGTCAGCGGCGCCGCTCTAAATCGCCTCGCGGTAAGAGAAGCAATACCGGCACCGAAGACAATGATACTACGAAAAACGCCAAAGAAAAAGAAGACCCCATCGAGCCAACATCCGAACAGGATGATTGGGAGGATGGGAAAATTGATCCCGACGAGCAAGCAGGGAATGAAGACTCGGAGGACAACAACTATTTGCCACTCTCCGAGGATGATGTGAGCCTCGACGATGAATACTTTATCGTGCTAGAGGAACCCCTCGAACAAGAGCGCTTCAAGCGCTAGCTAATAGCAATGGCCAGAAGCCTGAAAAAGAAGCAGCAACAGCTTCAGCTGACCAAGATCTGCTCGACGATAGATGGACTAATGTCCTGGCAGCCAAAGAGTACGGCCTCGAACGCCCAACAAAGAGTTACTCGAAGCGTAAGCTACTACCCCAATTCGACGACGAGACGCTGGAGACCATACCGCCCGCACATAACGCGGCTGATGAACCCAACCGACCATCATGTGGCCAGGGCAGAACAACAACTCAAGCCAAACACCAGCCCGATCCACCTCGCCATAAAAGTAGAGAAACAACAGCTCAGGGATATACATATGACACTGGTGCGCGTCGGTCCTAAACAAATGGTTTTTCACCCCTTTCCGCAATGGCAATTGGAACCATCGCCAAGTGAGTGTTGGCGATAGGGGGGTCCTTCCCACATGACCCAGAAATCGTTGGGGATAGGGATCCTTGATGCATACAATTGTCCCCATATAATCGTTTCTGATATCTTGAATATCCGAAATGCTTCATCCTTGCTACTTGTTTTTGCTCACATTGCCATCGTAGTCAGTGTTTTGTGGTTCTGCCTAAAACCAGGCAGATTCCAGGCAGGGGAGTTTTTCCAAGCAGATTCTAGGCACGGGAGTTTTATGATGCCTGGCACATCACAAACATTTCATGATTATAAACCATGTATGATAGGTAGACAATCACACACATTTAGTTTTCCTATACCGTATGTGATAGTGTCTGACAGCACACACGCTTTGCAAATGGCAACTGAATGGATGCTTGCACACGTTTTTTCTCTGTGAACCGTCTTGGATTATGGTGTATATCACAAATGTTTGTGTTTTACCAACCGTGTGTGCCGTAATTACCAGCACAACGTAATTTCGCCCTAATTTAATTCCTGCTATTTAAAATTGTACCTAATTTAAACTTGAAAGTAGTTTATAGCTTTATTCATATCCATCAGGTTCAAACAACCAATGCATTATTCGATTGAAAGGTACATATGTTTAAGAATTACAGAAGCACCGAATAAAGAATGATGTACCAGGGTTCTATACCTATACTATTACAGATTGTAAAGAAGGAGGCGACAAACATTCCAGTTGCTGAACAAGGTGAAGCGGAATGGCCCTATTGTGCTCTCCTGGATGCAGAAGGCATGCAGGACTCTAGTCCAACCCATTGTGATGGTCGGCCGCCAATCATGTAGTTTGAGAGGTAATCTTGAGTAAACTGCTTCAGGATCCACTGCAAAAGAAAACATATTCAGATATTGTCATCTAACACAACTCATTACAGGCAGTAAAAAGAAGGCTACAGGGTTCTTACATACCATCCTGTAGTTCACTGTTGTCTTGTATAAAGTGTAGACAAATAGTTCGATTGACATCTTTTGACCCATTTTAATAACAATCTTTATCAGTTTCTTCACTTGATGTTGGTTCATGAATATCTCATTGCCCCATATGCAGAAAGGGTCGAAGTGTGGATATTTGGCAATAATATATGTACCTAAAAGCACCAAGTTAATATTAGAAGCTAAACAACAATTGAGAAATGATGTAGTACGACACTCCATCCATCCCATTATATAAGACTTTATTACATGTATATCTAGACATCATCAAAATATTAAGGTAACACTCTTCCTTGTTGCTATGTAGGGTAGGATTGCATATTTAGTCATTCAGTAAAATCCATGTTGCTAAACAACAATTGAAAAATGAAAAGCCATGTTAACTGCAATATCCTTAACAGCAACCAAATATCGTAATTCATAGTGGTACTGTTGAAACGGTATTGATCAAATTGAACTGCATGGCAAATAGTTGCACATATAGAAACATCACATTGTGAAGAACTAAAATAAACAAGTCATAAGGACATCTCTAGGCAATCCATAAAAAGTTAAAGGACTAAAACCCTTAGTGGATATATATATATATACTCTAGCAATTTTTGGCCTTTTCTAGTCGATCCCCTAAACTTAAGGTTGTAAACTTCAATTTGATCAAGTTCAAAGCAGGTTCAATCGAAAGTAGCATGCATTTAAACATAAACATAGATAGTTTTCCATAACCGCACATTAAACAAAAATTTGAACTAAGCTAAACTACTTTTGGTCAAAGTAGAGGTCGAGCCAATCCTTCCTCGTCATGTATGGTGTGCCGCGAGCCGGGTCCGGGCTAGTACCATTGTAGGGGTCATTGGAAAGGCACTCCTCCACTCATCGATGTCGATCTCCTCGTCATCAGCGCCCATCTCGACGCCCTCCATGCCGTCATCGCCGCCGCCTTCGACCTCGTCATCAGAGGAGAACGCGATAACCTCGCCGTGGGCCTCGCCACCGTCCTCGCCGCCTTTGACCTCGTCATCGAAGGAGAGCGTCATAACCTCGCCACCCTCCTTGCCAGCAAAGATTGCCTGCTCTACCTCCACGAGCTCCGCGTGCTGTCGGCGGAGCTCTTGGATGTAGGTCTCGAGGCGCTCCCACACCTCGCGGTCCTCCCGTGCCATAGCCGATCTCACCACCCCTAGCTCCAGCGAAACGAGATGGACCAGATGTGTGCCGAAGGGGAAATTGAGCCTAGCCGCCGTGCCGTGGTAGCAGACCTAGCAGCGCTCGTAATCTATGGCCGCGAGCAAGGCCGTGTGGAAGCTACCGAGCCACTAGCGGGTGTGGGTCTCTCGATCTATAATCTCAGTGAGTCACGCCCCCCACCGCCGCTGCTGAACCCCAAGGTAGGACTTCGTCAGCTGCCGGGTCTGGGGGAGGACGGGGAAGTCCTCGAACCGGCATAGGGGCGCGGCCGCGGGCAGATCGGGGGACCGGCGACGGTGGATCGGGCCCACGGAAGACGACGGGGACACCTCGGTGGCCACATCACCGGCGTCAGGCGAAAAGGCCGCGATAAACCTCTTTTTGGCCATTGGCTACTTGAGCTCCCCGGCACACAGGCAGAGGTTGCGGATGGAGGCGCCGGCGATGGTGGCGACCTACCAATGGTTTCAAGGGTTGTGTGTGTCTGTGTGAGCGGAGGTTGTGTTTGAGGAAATACTGCGGCAACTGAAAATTTTACTAGGCGGGAGTAACAAGGCGGGGCTACTAAAAATTTGGATCAAGGGCAAGCTGATATTTTTGAGATTGCGAGGGATGCAGAGGCGAGAGTAAAATGTCGGTGCCACTGAAAATTTGAATCAAGGGACTGTAGCAGAGCGGGAGTAACAGACATCACACACGGTCCGCACATATTAATCTGTCCTATCAAACATTAAAACCTTCCAGGCAGTAGATATTTTCGAGATTGCGAGGGATGCATAGGCGGGTGTTTTGGGGGAGCGAGCTAGTGTGCTTGACACGCCGACTATGGACTGTAGCCGACACACCTTCTCGCGTAAGCCATAGGCATACTATACACTGACGGTGCTCTAAGATATTTTGTACTACATCTCACATGGTTGCTGATAATAAACTGTGTGGGATCTACTTGATTTGAATTACAAAATGGGGTCACGGGGATAATGGACGTTGTTTGAATTGCTGGACCTTTTATCTGCAGTGAACATGCAACTATATGTGTGTCGTAAAAGAATTGGGATTATTCAGGGTTCGTTTGGACATTTCATACATTAAACTGGTTTTCTAGCCATTTCAGGTGCACAATTCAAAATTAAACTACATGCACCTGCTTTGGTGCATACAAATTGGTTGAAAAATCAAATATGTGCCCTTCAGTGCATGCTTAGATCCCATGCAAGAAATGGGAATGAATTTTTTAGGGTTCGTTTGGCCTTTTTTATACATTAACTGGGTTTTCTAGGCATTTTATGTGCATAATTCAAATTCGAACTACAAGCACATGCTCCAATGCACAAAAGTTGGTTGAAAAATCACATGTGTGTCGTTGGGTGAATTTATAGGTCCCATGCAAGAGATGGGAATGAATTTCAAATACTAGGGCACTATTGATTGCCGGCAAAATGTTGAGATACCTGGTTTTTAAATTCTGGTAAATCCAAAACTCGTCTGAAATTCATGAAACTTGGCATGCTATCATGGAGCGGCATCAACATGTCGTGGTGAAAATTCTGTCCCATTTGGGGCAGGTTTGGGTATAAGCTTCTCACAACAAGCATGATGGTTTCCATAGGGAACGTACCACGTTTGGGGACGGGACGATATCCGTTGCCTCTTATTGCTTTCAAAAAGTTTCTAGTGTCAACATAGAATAATAGGAGTGTTGTGTTCAATCTTGGAATTTTTTCGGGGTTCGTTTGGCCTTTTTTATACATTAACTGGGTTTTCTAGGCATTTTATGTGCATAAATCAAATTTCAACTACAAGCACAGGCTCCAATGCACCAACATTGGTTGAAGAATCACATGTGTGTCCTTGGGTGAATTTCTAGGTCCCATGCAAGAGATGGGAATGAAATTCAAACACCGGGGCACTGTTAATTGACAGCAAAACGTTCAGATAACTGGTTCTTAAATTCTAGTAAATCCAAAACTCGTATGAAATTCATGAAACTTAGCATGCTATCAACATGCCGTGGTAAAAAAATTGTACCATTTGGGGCAGGTTCAGGTATAAGCTTCTCACAAACCAGAGCTTCTCACAACAAGGATGATGGTTTTGATAGGGAACATCCCACCTTAGGGGACGAAATGATATCCATTGCCTCTTATTGCTTTCAAAAAATTTCTAGTGTCAACATAGAACAATAGGAGTATTGTGTCAATTTTTGTGATTTTTCGGGGTTCGTTTGGACATTTTTATGCATTAACTAGGTTTTCTAGGCATTTATGTGCATAATTCAAATTTGAACCACAAGTACATGCTCCAATGCACTAAGGACTGATTGGGAGAGTAGCAAGCGATTCAGGAATGAAGTACATAGTAAGACCATTCGGGCATTTGATCTTGCGCCCCACAAGATGTTTAAGGTCCCTAGCAATAGCGTCAGACGATTTTGGTTTTCTGCTGGAGACCTTTCCCTCGGCACCGCGTGCCATGAAGCAGTAGGTAGGAGCAGAGTAGTCCTTGTCATTTGCATCAGTGTCGGTGGTGAAGTCATTGTCTTCAGTGTTGAAGATGGACTTGGCAACATATGGTGTAGCCAGACTTGCAACGCCAGAATCAGACTCCTCCTCAGACTCCACCTCCGCCTCCTCAGAAGCGGACTCCTCCTCTGAATCCATTTCCTTGCCAACAAACGCACGTGCCTTGCCAGATGAACTCTTCTTGTGTGATGAAGACTTTGAGTATTTCTTCTTCTTGTCGTCAGAGTCATATTCCTTACTCTTCTTCTTCTTTCTGTTCTCATTGTCCCACTGCGGACACTCAGAGATGAAGTGTCCAGTTTTCTTGCACTTGTGGCATGTTTTCTTCTTGTAGTCATGAGCAGAAGCTTCATCATTCCTTGAGCTTGATCGTGAAGACTTTCTGAAGCCTTTCTTCTTGGTGAATTTTTGGAACTTCTTCACAAGCATAGCAAGTTCCTTTCCAATGTCTTCAGGATCATCAAAACTGCTGTCAGATTCTTCGTCAGATGAGGAGACAACTTTTGCCTTCAAGGCACAAGTTCGCCCATAGTTTGGACCATAGATATCTCTTTTCTCAGAAAGCTGAAACTCATGTGTGTTGAGCCTCTCAAGTATGTCGGACGGATCGAGTGTCTTGAAACCAGGTCATTCTTGAATCATCAGGGTGTCAAACGAATAGTCAAGTGATCTCAGTAGTGTCTTGACGACTTCATGCTTGCTGATCTCAGTAGCGTCGAGGGCTTGAAGCTCATTTGTGATGTCAGTGAGTCGATCAAACGTGGGCTGGACATTCTCATTGTCATTTCGCTTGAAGCGGTTGAAGAGGTTGCGAAGGACACTGATTCTCCGATCTCTCTGGGTTGAGACGCCTTCGTTGACCTTGGAGAGCTAGTCCCAGACCATCTTAGATGTTTCCAAAGCACTCACACGGCCATACTGTCCTTTGGTCAGATGACCACAGATGATGTTCTTGGCAGTAGAGTCCAGTTGAACGAACGTCTTGACATCAGCAGCAGTGACACCTTCTCTAGCCTTGGGAACACCGTTCTTGACGACATACCATAGGTCGACGTCAATGGCTTCAAGATGCATGCGCATCTTATTCTTCCAGTAGGGATATTCAGTTCCATCGAAGACGGGGCACGCAGTAGAGACTTTAATTATCCCTGCAGTCGACATAGCTAAAACTCCAGGTGGTTAAACCGAATCACACAGAACAAGGGAGCACCTTGCTCTGATACCAATTGAAAGTGCGTTATATCGACTAGAGGGGGGTGAATAGGCAATTTTTATGAAATTCTTCCAAACGTGGAAGTTATGAAGACAAACAGTAGAAATAAACCTATTACCCTGCAGCGGAAGGTAGACTACACTAGGCAAGCCATAGTCAAGTATTCAATAGAGTGAAAGCACAATGACAAATAGCTGCAATGTAGTAAGGATCAGGTAGGAAGATATTATGAAGCCAAACAGAATAAGCAGTCACTCAGTGAAGATAAAAGATAGTGCAATCATACAATGACTTCACAAGGAGTAATAGTACGTAAAGAGAAGGGAAGGATGAAACCAGTGACTCGTTAAAGACAATGATGTGTTGGACCAGTTCCAGTTGCTGTGACAACTGTACGTCTGGTTAGGGCGGCTAGATATTTAAACCTGAGGACACACAGTCCCGGACACCCAGTCCCGGACACCCAGTCCTGAACACACAGCTCAGGACACCCAGTCCTCACCGTATTCCCCTTGAGCTAAGGTCACACAGACCTCGACCAATCACTCTAGTAAGTCTTCAAGGTAGACTCCCAAACCTTCACAGACTTTGTTCACCGGTGATCCACAATGTCTCTTAGATGCTCAGAACGCGACGCCTAACCGGTTGGAGGATGCACACTCCTCAAGTGTAATAAGTCTTCAGATCACACAGACAAGAAGACCTAAGTGATGCCTAATTCTCTTTGGCTCTGGGTGGTTAGGGCTTTATCCTCGCAAGGAATTCTCTCTCAAAGGCTTCGAGGTGGGTTGCTCTCAAACAACAAAAGACGTACTATGAATCTGAGCAGCCAACCATTTATGGTTGTAGGGGGTGGGCTATTTATAGCCACTAGGCAACCCGACCTAATTTGCCTGAAATGACCCTGGGTCACTAAGGAACTGACACGTGTTCCAACGGTCAGATTTCAAACTCACACGACAACTTTACTTGGGCTACAAGCAAAGCTGACTTGTCCGACTCTGGACAAGATTCACTCTCATAGTCTTCACTCGAAGACATGGGTTATGTTTAAGCATCACTTCAGTCATTCTGACTGGTTCTCTTGGACCCCACTTAACAGTACGGTGGTTCCTATGACTCAACACAGAAGAAAAAGAACTATGAAAGATCTAAGTCTTCGTGCTCCATAGGATTCATGCGGTGTCTTCTCTTGTCATAGTCTTCAATGTGAATATCTTCATATACCACCTTTGACATCAATGTCTTCATACATTTTTAGGGGTCATCTCTGGTAGGAAAACCGAATCAATGAGGGACTTCTACCTATGTTATCCTGCAATTCTCACAAACACATTAGTCCCTCAACTAGGTTTGTCGTCAATACTCTAAAACTAACTAGGGGCGGCACTAGATGCGCTTACAGGGGCGCTGATCCAAAACCGTCTCGGGGGCTTGAGACCCGACCCCAAGCCACTCCGCCTCGAGCTCCGCCACCTCACCAGTCTCCTCCTCTTCCTGGAGCTCTGTTTCCGCTGTGGCTAGGGCATCAAGCATGGCAAATTCGTTCTCGGCAGGAACATCCCCAACAAGTTCTTCCTCGGCAACCCCTTCCGTGGCCTGCGCCTTGCCGCCACCGTGAGAAGAACTCTCATCCTCAGCTTTCCCCTGACCCTTCCCGGACTTCGCGACCCTTGCCATCTTCGCAAGCCGGGCAGCTTTGTCCTACTCAATCCTTCTCATCATATATGCCACATCCATGGAGGAGATGTGTTTGTACATCTCGGTCACCACACTGGTGGCCTTCCCCACTAGGGCACTGGACCACTCGAGTTCTTCGTCAAGAGTGGGCAGCCGCCAATCACTCGCCACTCCATGAGCATTACAATCCGGTGTCCACTTCAATATCTGCTCCCGGGCTGAATTGATGTTTAGAGGGATGACAGTTGTCAGGCGCTTGAACATCTCAAAGCGTCCAAACAACTGGTCACACAACCAGGCATGGTCATATACTGACAAATTATTGGCCAACCCTGGGAGTAACCTCATACTGTCCCCAGCATCATCATACAACCAGGCGGGTCCGTCCCTCTTCTGCAATGGCGAGATGCGGAGAAGAAGAAAATATGCCCCCACATGCTCAATGGTTAGCCTGGCAGCCTTCAAACGGGTAATTCTGTTTATTGCCGGGCGCAACGTATCATTGGTGTCCATGAGAGCTCCATTCCTTGCCCCGCTCGACACATTCCATCCGTGCTTCACATAAATCTGTGGTTCCTCATCCTGAATCCAGCACCAATCCCCTCTCAACTCATCCCACCTCTCGGGCTGCTTACCAGGGATATAGTCCCAGAGCTTCCTCGCTACCCGCGGCATCCAGCAGATGTTCCTGTAGTGATGACCCTTGTTCTGCACCCGCGGAACAAAGTAATGCCAGAATAGATCTACATTGGGGTAACTCCGACGAAATTCTCGCACAAATGAGGCAAAATGGCCATGGTCGGCATTGCATTCGGTGTGAAGTCGAGGAGGTGGAATCCATAAATGGTCATGATCGCCTCAAAGAATTCAGAGAATGGGGGACTGAGGCCGCAGATGAAGTAAGCATAGAGGAATCAGTATGAGTCTGGCGGATCTTCTTTCCCCTCCGCCAAAACTTTGGGCGCTCCATGCCCTTTCGGGACAGGCCTCCCCCACAGATACTTGTACCTTGCTTGAAGAGCTGAACCATCCAGATTCGACGGAAGGAAGACGACGTCTCCCCTCCACTTCTTGTTCAACTCCGCCGCCCTCTTGCTCCCCTCGGTGACTAACTCCTTCATCGCGGCCGTCTGCTTCCCTTTTTCTACGGGTTTCTTCCCCATTTCCACAGGCGGCGATGTGAATGGGGAAGGAGTCCAGTGAGAGGGGAGGCGGTGGATGAGAGAGAGGGAGGAGTTGCCGTTGTTTAGCTTGCAGAGGAAGATGATGAAAGGGAGAGGCAGGCGACCAGTGAACCATGCCGCTCCGTGTTTTCCTATCTTTATGGGGAAAGGCACGGAGCAGAGAAGCGATGATTCAGAAACTTACCATTTTACCTTAACTAAAACAGTCCCACCACCCCACAATGAGAAGTAATGGCGCGAAGTGGACGTTGGATTATCTAGTCATCATGGCAAAGCGGCAGTAGCAGCCTTTTCCTGCCATGTGTTTGTGCACTATTTGGGGCTTACCCAACGTGTCGCACTACACGTATGGTTCAGGCCCGGGGGCTTCATGTCGGGGAAAACAAACAGGGGTATATATTTTCCCCTCACTCGTGCACGGACAGTAAAGACACAGGCATGGGAGCAAGATTACAGCGCCAAGATTAGGCCAAAGTGCAAGAGATCAAGATCTTCAAAGGACCAACGTGCAGATCAAGAGGACTAACACCAAGATAGAGAAGTAAGATACAACCAGGGGAAAAGCCTCCCTCGCCAAGCAGGCGAGCCTGGCAAGGACGGGGTTGCCCCCCGGAAAGAAACCTCCAAGACGTCCCCGCAGGGCCTGCCGGGACTCGCGGGGGCAGAGCCACCTCGCCAAACCACTTGACCACGACACACGTTCTCGATCAATGCGGTGTTGGGCAGCAAAGTGACTAAGTGGCAGCCATCTACCACATGCCAGCAACATTCTACAGGAAATACCTATAGACGACGCATGTCCTGCGATTTGTCGAGCGAGCAGGTGCGAAGCTGGCAAAACAGCCCGGCAAGGCTTGCCGGGCTGGCGACGATGTGACGTTGAGCAACGCATTTAATGCACACTTTCAGTGTACAGAGTTAGGTATGATAGAACTTTTTGCTATCTTATTAGTGCATAATGACTAAATTGCCACTATGGTGACCCCTTAGTCTATAAAAGGAGGCTTGAGGCAAACCTTGGAAAGTCCACCCCCCTCATATTTCATACACACGTAGCCGTTTTACCCTGAGGCAATCCTGCCGAGAAAACTTGTTGCGACCACCACCATCTTTCCACCATCAATCCACCAAAGTAGGAGTAGGGTTTTATGCCTCACGGTGGCCTGAACCTGGGTTAAAATACATGGGTGATCTCTGTCGTTCTTCCCCACGCTCTTCTGCTCTTTGTGCAACGTGTCGTCCCCCCGTCGAACCACCAAGGGACCTTTGGTCCCATAGGTGGCCGTGGTTTCCTGCGACACGGACCCCTGCCTTGATGCTCTCCCGCACCATGCGCCTTCATTACCTACCCCACTCAACGCATGCAGCATATGTGGCCAAGGATAGGGGCGTGGTGGGAAGAGTGAATTGGCAGTTATTTGCCCGTGCACTAAAGTCATTCACGGGCCATTACATGAGTGGCCCCACTACAATTGTCGTTACGGGATGCACGGGAGAACCAGAAACTGACACGGGCTCAGGTTAGTGAAGTAGAAAATAAAATCTCAAGGGGCGAGCCACCACTACGCCCCTGCCTGTGCACTGGTTAGGGCCTACCCCTACGACGCCCGGCAGCATGTTCGGGATAGGCCTGGGGGCTCCTATTGGTGCAACAAAACTTGGGTCCGTTGCCCAGACTGTGCACAAGCCTAAAGACAAGATTGCAGCACCTAAGATTAGACCAAGCACAAGAGATCAGTTCTTTGAAGGATCAAAGTGCAGATCAAGAAGACCAAGACGAGCCAGAGAAGCAAGATATCACTAAGGTAAAACCTCCCTTCACTAGTAGAAAAAGAGCCTTTAGTTCCGGTTCATAAGGGCCTTTAGTCCCGGTTCTGGAACCGGGACTAAAGGGTCGGTACTAAAGCCTCCCCCTTTAGTCCCGGTTCTAACTGGAACCGGGACTAAAGGCCCACCTTTAGCCCCGGTTGGTAACACCAACCGGTACTAAAGGAAATTTTATGATTTTTTTTGAAATATTTTTTTGAATTTTTTTTTGAATTTCAAATTTCTGAATTATTTTAACCTCTAATCTCTAATCACCCCTCATCACTGCTCAATTTAACCTTTAATCTCTAATCACCACTCACCACCGAAAGGTCACCCATCCTGTCACTACTCCAGCCTGAGCACGCTTAACTTCCGGGTTCTATTCTCCCTCTTTTCCAAGTCTGCACTTGTTGTTTTCCTGACAATAGTAAGATGTCAATCCTATTAACCCTCAGGAATTTAGCTTGAGCATGAAGTCACACATTTCACTGTTTGAGTTTGAAACTATTGTTCTAAAAATCAATAATTATTTAGAAACACTAATATTTCTTGAATAAGTAGTTTGACCATAGTTGACCAAAATTCAAAAAAACTGAAATAATTATTTAGTAACACTAATATTCTTGAATAATTATTTAGTAACATTAATACTTCTTGAATAAGTAGTTTGACCATAGTTTGACCAGATTTAACAAAAATTCAATTTTTTTTTTTTGAAATTTGAGCATAACTTTTTTCCCTTTTAGAATTTGAGGATTCTAAAAAATTTCAAACAAGCCATAGGCCGTCTCCATCGGATGCAGATTTTCGTTCCGAACATTTTGATATATTATACGTTTTTTCCGACATCGTATGCAAAAGTTATAGCTGCTTTACATTTTCCCTACACTTTTTGCAAAACATGTCCAAATTTAAGTTTTAAAATTTTCCTAACTAGTAGATGTAGTAACATAACTACATCTCGAAGGATTTTAAATTTTGAAGTTTCTATCATTTTCTTTTACTTTTTACAAAACTGAAAAGGCGATGCACCGGGGGGGGGTAGGATTTGAAAATTGCACCAGAACCAGTACTAATGGGCATCGCACCCTTTAGTACCGGTTCGTGCCACGAACCGGGACTAAAGGTCCCATTTAAACCGGGAGTAATGCCTGTATGGTGCCCTCGCCGCTTGAACCAGGACTAATGCTCACATTAGTCCCGGTTCGTAATGCAACCGGGATTAATCCTCTTTTCTGGCTGGACCAAAGCCCCTTTTTCTACTAGTGCTTGCCGGGTAGGTGAGCCTAGCGAGGACGAGGATTGCCCCGAAGACAAGCAACCAGACCACACCGACATGCTTGTTGGGCACTAAGGGAGTCCTGGATTATGGGGTCCTCGGGTGTCCAGTCTACGTCACGTGGGCCGGACAGATGCACCGTGAAGATACAAGATAGAAGGCCTTCCTTCGTGTCCGGATGGGACTCTCCTTGGCGTGGAAGGCAAGCTTAGCATGCGGATATGAAGATTCCTTTCTCTATAAACCGACTCTGTACAACCCTAGCCCCCTCCGATGTCTATATAAACTGGAGGGTTTAGTCCGTAGAGGCAATCATAATCATATAGGCTAGACATCTACGGTTTAGCCATTACGATCTCATGGTAGATCAACTCTTGTAACCCGTATACTCCTCAAAGTCAATCAAGCAGGAAGTAGGGTATTACCTCCGTCAAGAGGGCCCAAACATGGGTAAACATCGTGTCCCCTGTCTCCTATTACCAGCGATCCTTAGATGCACAGTTCGGGACCCCCTGCCCGAGATCTGCCAGTTTTGACACCGACATTGGTGCTTTCATTGAGAGTTCCACTGTGCCATCATTGAAAGGCTCGATGGTTCTATCAAGCATCTACAACAATGTTGCCGCGAAGGAGATTTTTCTCCCTGGCCAGATCTTTGTTTTTTGCAGCTTCGCACTGCGTGCCAACTCGGTTGACCATCTAGAGCAGATCGACGGCTATGCCCCTGGTCACCAGATCAGTTTGGGAAATCTGAACTATATTGCCGATATCCGAGGAGACTTGATCTTCCAAGGGTTCGCAGCCTCAACCACCGCTCCGGCTTTAGATCCGGAGCGCGCCACCAGGTCCAAAGACAGGAGCTCAGAGCCTGCCGAACTCTCTGTAGCTATAGAGCTCAATACTGGAAATCTGGAGAGAATAGCGCCACCGACAGTCATCACAAAGCCGAGCTCTCCTCCAGACATTAGTTCCAAACCCTCGGAATCTATGTCACGCGAGTTCGGCCAGGGAACTTCGGTCCCCATTCGGACCTTGCTTTTAAACAAGGCTTTGGACCTAATGCTATCCCTCATCATCACAGAGGAACCGCTTCTGAATCACGCCCAGCCCGGACTAGGGGCTGGAAATAGGGAATTTTACTTCCCACCCACCACCCACTTCATAGCCACGGTCGAGGATTTAACCAACACGCTTGATTACGCCTCCAAAGACATCGACGGCATGGACGACGATGCCAGAGAGGAGCAGGCCCAAAACCTGCCGGTCACCGCACGCTGGGCGGCCACCTCCTTGTATGACGTATACATGGTGGATACACCTAAAAACAGTGACGGCGATGATGAGAAAAACCCGGTCGAGGACAAACCTCCTAAGATACCGTCGAAATGTCGACGTCAGCGGCACCGCTCTAAATCGCGCCGCGGTAAGAGAAGCAATACCGGCACCGAAGACAATGATACTACGAAAAACGCCAAAGAAAAAGAAGACCCCATCGAGCCAACATCCGAACAGGATGATTGGGAGGATGGGAAAATTGATCCCGACGAGCAAGCAGGGAATGAAGACTCGGAGGACAACAACTATTTTCCACTCTCCGAGGATGATGTGAGCCTCGGCGATGAATACTTTATCATGCTAGAGGAACCCCTCGAACAAGAGCGCTTCAAGCGCTAGCTAATAGCAATGACCAGAAGCCTAAAAAAGAAGCAGCAACAGCTTCAGCTGACCAAGGTCTGCTCGACGATAGATGGACTAATGTCCTGGCAGCCAAAGAGTACGGCCTCGAACGCCCAACAAAGAGTTACTCGAAGCGTAAGCTACTACCCCAATTCGACGACGAGACGCTGGAGACCATACCGCCCGCACATAACGCGGCTGACGGACCCAACCGACCACCATGTGGCCAGGGCAGAACAACAACTCAAGCCAAACACCAGCCCGATCCACCTCACCGTAAAAGTAGAGAAACAACAGCTCAGGGATATACATATGACACTGGTGCGCGTCGGTCCTAAACAAATGGTTTTTCACCCCTTTCCGCAATGGCAATTGGAACCATCGCCAAGTGAGTGTTGGCGATAGGGGGGTCCTTCCCACATGACCCAGAAATCGTTGGGGATAGAGATCCTTGATGCATACAATTGTCCCTATATAATCGTTTCTGATATCTTGAATATCCGAAATGCTTCATCCTTGCTACTTGTTTTTGCTCACATTGCCATCATAGTCGGTGTTTTGTGGTTCTGCCTAAAACCAGGCAGATTCCAGGCAGGGGAGTTTTTCCAAGCAGATTCTAGGCACGGGAGTTTTATGATGCCTGGCACATCAGAAACATTTCATGATTATAAACCATGTATGATAGGTAGACAATCACACACATTTAGTTTTCCTGTACCGTATGTGATAGTGTCTGACAGCACACACGCTTTGCAAATGGCAACTGAATGGATGCTTGCACACGTTTTTTCTCTGTGAACCGTCTTGGATTATGGTGTATATCGCAAACGTTTGTGTTTTACCAACCGTGTGTGCCGTAATTACCTACACAACGTAATTTCGCCCTAATTTAATTCCTGCTATTTAAAATTGTACCTAATTTAAACTTGAAAGTAGTTTATAGCTTTATTCATATCCATCAGGTTCAAACAACCAATGCATTATTCGATTGAAAGGTACATATGTTTAAGAATTACAGAAGCACCGAATAAAGAATGATGTACCAGGGTTCTATACCTATACTATTACAGATTGTAAAGAAGGAGGCGACAAACATTCCAGTTGCTGAACAAGGTGAAGCGGAATGGCCCTATTATGCTCTCCTGGATGCAGAAGGCATGCAGGACTCTAGTCCAACCCATTGTGATGGTCGGCCGCCAATCATGTAGTTTGAGAGGTAATCTTGAGTAAACTGCTTCAGGATCCACTGCAAAAGAAAACATATTCAGATATTGTCATCTAACACAACTCATTACAGGCAGTAAAAAGAAGGCTACAGGGTTCTTACATACCATCCTGCAGTTCATTGCTGTCTTCTATAAAGTGTAGACAAATAGTTTGATTGACATCTTTTGACCCATTTTAATAACAATCTTTATCAGTTTCTTCACTTGATGTTGGTTCATGAATATCTCATTGCCCCATATGCAGAAAGGGTCGAAGTGTGGATATTTGGCAATAATATATGTACCTAAAAGCACCAAGTTAATATTAGAAGCTAAACAACAATTGAGAAATGATGTAGTACAACACTCCATCCATCCCATTATATAAGACTTTATTACATGTATATCTAGACATCATCAAAACATTAAGGTAACACTCTTCCTTGTTGCTATGTATGGTAGGATTGCATATTTAGTCATTCAGTAAAATCCATGTTGCTAAACAACAATTGAAAAATGAAAAGCCATGTTAACTGCAATATCCTTAACAGCAACCAAATATCGTAATTCATAGTGGTACTGTTGAAACGGTATTGATCAAATTGAACTGCATGGCAAATAGTTGCACATATAGAGCATCACATTGTGAAGAACTAAAATAAACAAGTCATAAGGACATCTCTAGGCAATCCATAAAAAGTTAAAGGACTAAAACCCTTAGTGGATATATATATACTCTAGCAATTTTTGGCCTTTTCTAGTCGATCCCCTAAACTTAAGGTTGTAAACTTCAATTTGATCAAGTTCAAAGCAGGTTCAATCGAAAGTAGCATGCATTTAAACATAAACATAGATAGTTTTCCATAACAGCACATTAAACAAAAAGTTGAACTAAGCTAAACTACTTTTGGTCAAAGTAGAGGTCGAGCCAATCCTTCCTCGTCATGTATGGTGTGCCGCGAGCCGGGTCCGGGCTAGTACCATTGTAGGGGTCATTGGAAAGGCACTCCTCCACTCATCGATGTCGATCTCCTCGTCATCAGCGCCCACCTCGACGCCCTCCGTGCCGTCATCGCCGCCGCCTTCGACCTCGTCATCAGAGGAGAACGCGATAACCTCGCCGTGGGCCTCGCCACCGTCCTCGCCGCCTTTGACCTCGTCATCGGAGGAGAGTGTCATAACCTCGCCACCCTCCTTGCCAACAAAGATTGCCTGCTCTACCTCCACGAGCTCCGCGTGCTGTCGGCGGAGCTCTTGCATGTAGGTCTCGAGGCGCTCCCACACCTCGCGGTCCTCCCGTGCCATAGCCGATCTCACCACCCCTAGCTCCAGCGAAACGAGATGGACCAGATGTGTGCCGAAGGGGAAATTGATTCTAGCCGCCGTGCCGTGGTAGCAGACCTAGCAGCGCTCGTAATCTATGGCCGCGAGCAAGGCCGTGTGGAAGCTACCGAGCCACTAGCGGGTGTGGGTCTCTCGATCTATAATCTCAGTGAGTCACGCCCCCCACCGCCGCTGCCGAACCCCAAGGTAGGACTTCGTCAGCTGCCGGGTCTGGGGGAGGACGGGGAAGTCCTCGAACCGGCATAGGGGCGCGGCGGCGGGCGGATCGGGGGACCGGCGACGGTGGATCGGGCCCGTGGAAGACGACGGGGACACCTCGGTGGCCACATCACCGGCGTCAGGCGAAAAGGCCGCGATAAACCTCTTTTTGGCCATTGGCTACTCGACCTCCCCGGCACACAGGCAGAGGTTGAGGATGGAGGCGCCGGCGATGGTGGCGACCTACCAATGGTTTCAAGGGTTGTGTGTGTCTGTGTGAGCGGAGGTTGTGTTTGAGGAAATACTGCGGCAACTAAAAATTTTACTAGGCGGGAGTAACAAGGCGGGGCTACTAAAAATTTGGATCAAGGGCAAGCTGATATTTTTGAGATTGCGAGGGATGCAGAGGCGAGAGTAAAATGTCGGTGCCACTAAAAATTTGAATCAAGGGACTGTAGCAGAGCGGGAGTAACAGACATCACACACGGTCTGCACATACTAATATGTCCTATCAAACATTAAAACCTTCCAGGCAGTAGATATTTTCGAGATTGCAAGGGATGCATAGGCGGGTGTTTTGGGGGAGCGAGCTAGTGTGCTTGACACGCCGACTATGGACTGTAGCCGACACACCTTCTCGCGTAAGTCATAGGCATACTATACACTGACGGTGCTCTAAGATATTTTGTACTACATCTCACATGGTTGCTGATAATAAACTGTGTGGGATCTACTTGATTTGAATTACAAAATGGGGTCACGGGGATAATGGACGTTGTTTGAATTGCTGGACCTTTTATCTGCAGTGAACATGCAACTATATGTGTGTCGTAAAAGAATTGGAATTATTCAGGGTTCGTTTGGACATTTCATACATTAAACTGGTTTTCTAGCCATTTCAGGTGCACAATTCAAAATTAAACTACATGCACCTGCTTTGGTGCATACAAATTGGTTGAAAAATCAAATATGTGCCCTTCAGTGCATGCTTAGATCCCATGCAAGAAATGGGAATGAATTTTTCAGGGTTCGTTTGGCCTTTTTTATACATTAACTGGGTTTTCTAGGCATTTTATGTGCATAATTCAAATTTGAACTACAAGCACATGCTCCAATGCACAAAAGTTGGTTGAAAAATCACATGTGTCTCATTGGGTGAATTTCTAGGTCCCATGCAAGAGATGGGAATGAATTTCAAATACTAGGGCACTATTGATTGCCGGCAAAATGTTGAGATACCTGGTTTTTAAATTCTGGTAAATCCAAAACTCGTCTGAAATTCATGAAACTTGGCATGCTATCATGGAGCGGCATCAACATGTCGTGGTGAAAATTCTGTCCCATTTGGGGCAGGTTTGGGTATAAGCTTCTCACAACAAGCATGATGGTTTCCATAGGGAACGTACCACGTTTGGGGACGGGACGATATCCGTTGCCTCTATTGCTTTCAAAAAGTTTCTAGTGTCAACATAGAACAATAGGAGTGTTGTGTTCAATCTTGGAATTTTTTCGGGGTTCGTTTGGCCTTTTTTATACATTAACTGGGTTTTCTAGGCATTTTATGTGCATAAATCAAATTTCAACTACAAGCACAGGCTCCAATGCACCAACATTGGTTGAAGAATCACATGTGTGTCCTTGGGTGAATTTCTAGGTCCCATGCAAGAGATGGGAATGAAATTCAAACACCGGGGCACTGTTAATTGACAGCAAAACGTTCAGATAACTGGTTCTTAAATTCTAGTAAATCCAAAACTCGTATGAAATTCATGAAACTTAGCATGCTATCAACATGCCGTGGTAAAAAAATTGTACCATTTGGGGCAGGTTCAGGTATAAGCTTCTCACAAACCAGAGCTTCTCACAACATGCATGATGGTTTTGATAGGGAACATCCCACCTTAGGGGACGAAATGATATCCATTGCCTCTTATTGCTTTCAAAAAATTTCTAGTGTCAACATAGAACAATAGGAGTATTGTGTCAATTTTTGTGATTTTTCGGGGTTCGTTTGGACATTTTTATGCATTAACTAGGTTTTCTAGGCATTTATGTGCATAATTCAAATTTGAACTACAAGTACATGCTCCAATGCACTAAGGTTGGTTGAAAAATCTAATCTGTGTCCTTGGGTAGATTTCTAGGTACCACGAAAGAGATGGGAATGAAATTCAAACACCAGGGTGCTGTTGATTGTCGGCAAAACGTTGAGATGCCTGGTTTTTAAATTCTAGTAAATGCAAAACTCGTCTAAAATTCATGAAACTTGGCATGCTATGATGGAGTGGCATCAACATGCCATGTTAATATAATTGTCCCATTTGGGCAGGTTCGGATATATGCTTCTCACAAACCAGATCTTCTCACAACAAGCGTCATGGTTTCGGTAGGGAACGTCCCACCTTTGGGTACGGAACGATATCCATTGCCTCTTATTGCTTTCACAATTTTTCTCATGTCAACATAGAACAACAGGAGTGTTGTGTCAATTTTTGGGAAATTTCGGGGTTCGTTTGGACATTTTTATGCATTAACTGAGTTTTCAATGCATTTATGTGCATAATTCAAATTTGAACTGCATGCACATGCTCCACTGCATATAAATTGGTTGAAAAATAAAATCTGTGTCCTTGGGTGCATGCTTAGGTCCCATGCAAGAAATAGGAATGAATTTCAAACACCAGGGCACCATTGATTGCCGGCAAAACATTGAGATGCCTCATGTTTAAATTCTAGTAAATCCAAAACTCATCTAAAATTGATGAAACTTGGCATGCTTTCATGGAGCGGCATCAACATGCC
Organism: Triticum dicoccoides; assembly: GCF_002162155.2. Taxonomy (NCBI): domain Eukaryota; kingdom Viridiplantae; phylum Streptophyta; class Magnoliopsida; order Poales; family Poaceae; genus Triticum; species Triticum dicoccoides. The sequence goes on from NC_041382.1 coordinate 254,404,254, forward strand.
TTAGTAAAATTTGTGTCCCATTTGGGGCAGGTTTGGGTATATGCTTCTCACAAATGAGAGCTTCTGACAACAAGCATCATGGTTTCGGTAGGGAACGGCCCACCTTTGGGGACGAAATGATATCCACTGCCTCTTATTGCTTCCAAAATTTTTCTCGTGTCAACATAGAACAACAGGAGTGTTGTGTCAAATTTTGTGATTTTTCGGGGTTCTTTTGGACATTTTATGCAATAACTGACTTTTCAATGCATTTATGTGCATAATTCAAATTTGAACTACGTGCACATGCTCCAGTGCATATAAATTGGTTGAAGAATCAAATCTGTGTCATTGGGTGCATGCTTAGGTCCCATGCAAGAAATATGAATGAATTTCAAACACCAGGGCACCGTTGATTGCTGGCAAAACATTGATATGCCTGGTTTTTAAATTCTAGTAAATCGAAAACTCGTCTGAAATTCATGAAACTTGGTACGCTATCATGGGATGGCACCCGGCATGATGTGGTATTTTTCATGTCCATTTTGAGAGAAGGCGCACTCGCATAATGACAGCCAACAAAGGCATTTTGAAAAAATAGATGCCACTTTAATATCTCAAACGTTTGTATAATTCAAACCACGTGTGTTCTGTTAACCATTCACGTGATGCCACATGTCTTGGTTTTAATGGTTGTAGGAGGTGCCGTGCGGGCAGCTACTTGACCTTGACTGAACGGGAGGCGTGCGAGCGCAGTCCGGTGTGCAGGCTGACTGAGAGGCGTGCAAGTTGTCCTCCAATGCGCAGGCTCACCGGGAAGCGTTCGCGTTGTACGCTGTGCAGGCTCACTGGGAAGCGAGCCCTTTGACTTCCATGGCCGCCTGCCTTCCTCTCCATTAATGGCGCCCGAGCCGCTATTTAATATGGGCGGCCTTACTGGTCGCCTCCCATTCCCCTCCCCCCACAGACCTCCACCAACGCCATGACTAAGAATGATTGTCTACCACTAGTCTTCAAGTTTGGTGAATTTAACTCTGAGCCAAAGGAGATAGAAAATAAGGAGGAATGGGGCATCATGGACATGGCCCAGAACGAGCTGGCTACGGTGGTTGCTGCCCTCGCTCCCGTCACAGATCCCATCCCCGTGCCCGCGCTAGCGACTATCCCGGTAGCATTGACGGGCTGGTCGCCGAGCACTATCGCAGAGCTGGAAGCCACGGGCATCAGCGAGGTCTCCGCGGACCCGCGGGAGCTCGTGTACATGCCAGCGCGAGCGCCCGTGCCCGTGTGCGCCCCTCCACCCACCGTGGCGCCTGCCCCCGTGCATTTGGCTGCACCCGTCGTGCCCGTGCCCGTGCCTATGCGCGTGCCCTCCTCAGCAGCATGGGACGCTGCCGTCGATTGCTACCTCTCAGCGGCGCCAGTTGCCGTCCTCCCATGCCCAGCCCGTCGATCGCGCGACGACATGATGTTTGATTTACAAGTGAAGAAAATTGTGTACTACCTTGAAGACTTTAACAACGGCGTCCCGAAGGATGACAACAACGACGACGGCGTGGCACGACGCCTCCGCCATCGCCGTAAATAGTTTGTTTGGGGGTGTAATACTGTATATCGAATTCTCGATCATATGAATATAAATTTGTAGTGTGACTAAATGAAATATATGGTTTGAACAAACTTGCGTTATTCTCTCTTAATGTACAGACTTATCAAACAATTTTCTTTTGAAAAAAACGTCAATGGTTTTTAAATATGAAACACTCATCGCAAACATTTTAGTTAGAACACCCGTATGCAAACTGACAGCTTCCCCTGGAAGACAAGGGAAAATGTGTCGAGCAGGATTTCTGCATCCCTTCAACACAAACGGTTGTTTTGCATGACCCGTGTGCAACCACGTACAAACAATAGGGTTAGATTTGCATATCTATCATTTTGGGTATGTTGCCATTTGTCAAACTAGAAAGATTGGTATTTGTTTATCTAGTACCATTGCCATTTGCCAACCTTGTAACACTGCGATTTGTCAGAATATGCAGCTAAAAATCACTAGCACTATCTAATTTTTGCAACTAAAATCACTAGCACTGTTGATATGGACACCACTAGCAGGCGTGAGTGAAAGTGATGGTTATCGACTAGAGGGGGTGAATAGGCGATTTTTATGAAAGTCTTCAAAACATATAGGCTTTGAAGACAAATATAAGAAATGAACCTATTAATATGCAGCGGAAGGTAGACTACACTAGACAAGCCATAGTCAAGTAAGCAATGAAGTGAAAGCACGAAAACTATCAACAGCTAGGTAGTATGGAACAAGATGGAAGATAGTATGAAGCCAATCAACAACAGTCTTCACACAGTGAAGTCAATCAGATCATGCAAGCAGACAGTGACTTCACGAAGACAAACTGTAAGTAAAGAGAGAGTTAAGGGTAGAACAAGTTGCTTGGTGAGGACAGGTATTTGTTGGACCAGTTCCAGTTGTTGTGACAACTGTACGTCTGGTTAGGGAGGCTGAGATTCAACTCAGAAGACCACGTCTTCACCTTATTCACCTTGAGATAAGGACACACAGTCCTCGCCCAATCACTCCGGTAAGTCTTCAAGGTAGACTTCCAAACCATCACAGACTATGTTCATCGGCGATCCACAATGACTCTTGGATGCTCAGAACGCGACGCCCAACCGGCTGGAGGATTCATAGTCCTCAAGTGTAACAAGTCTTCAGGTCACGCAGACAGAAAGACTTCGGTGATGACTAACACTCTTTGGCTCTGGGTGTTTAGGACTTTGTCCTCGCAAGGATTTCTCGCTCAAAGGCATCGGAGGTGGGTTGCTCTCAAACGACAAAAGTTGTGCACTAACTCTGAGCAGCCACCAATTTATGGTGTAGGGGTTAAGCTATTTATAGCCAGGAGGGAACCCGACCTGATTTGTCCGGAATGACCCTGGGTCACTAAGGAACCGACACTTGCCCAACGGTCAGATTTCAAACGCACGCGACAACTTGACTTAGGCCACAAGTAAAGCTGGCTTTGCCATCTCTGGATAAGATTCACTCTTATTATCTTCGCTCGAAGACATAGGCTTTGGTTGAGCATCACTTCAGTAACTCTGACTTTGTTCACTTGGACCCCATGTAATAGTACGGTGGTTGCTATGACTCAACAAAGAAGAAAAGGAAACTACGAAACAACTATGTCTTCGCAATCCATAGTCTTCATATGATGTCTTCTCATGTCATAGTCTTCAATGTGAAACTCTTCACAGACCACCATTGTCTTCAATGTCTTCACAAATTTTTAGGGGTCATCTCTGGTAGGTAAACTGAATCATTGAGGGACTATGTAACACCCACAATGCGGCTATATCTCCCACGTGTCGGGGCATGACTTAGAGGCATAGCCGCATGGTAGGTTTGTCGCAAGAGGGGTAATCTTCACACAATCCCATGTACTAAATAAGAAAGGGATAAAGAGTTGGCTTACAATCTCCACTTCACACAAATAACAAGTTAAACATAGATCATCCAAAGTACAATCAAGGTCCGACTACGGAACCAAAATAAAAGAAGACAGCCCCAAATGCTAGATCCTCGATCGTCCCAACTGGGCTCCACTACTAATCAAAAAGGAAATGAAACAAAACAACTACCAAGATCTTCATCGAGCTCCCACTTGAGCTGGGTTGCGTAACCCGCACTGGTATCATCGACACCTACAACTGTTTGGAAGTATCTGTGAGTCACGAGGACTCAGCAATCTCACACCTACGAGATCAAGACTATTTAAGCTTATGGGTAGGATAGGGCAATGACGTGGAGCTGCAGCAAACACTAAGCATATATGGTGGCTAACATACGCAAATAAGAGTGAGAAGAGAAGCAACGCAGCGGTCGTGAACTAGAAGTGATCAAGAAGTGATCCTGAAACTACTTACGTTCAAGCATAACACAAGAACCATGTTCACTTCCTGGACTCCGCCGGAAAGAGACCAACACGGCTACACACGCGGTTGATGCATTTTAATTAAGTTAAGTGTCAAGTTCTCTACAACCGGACATTAACAAATTCCCATCTGCCACATAACCACGGACACGGCTCTCGAAAGTTTATACCCTGCAGGGGTGTCCCAACTTTGCCCATCACAAGCTCTCACGGTCAACGAAGGATATTCCTTCTCCCGGGAAGACCCGATCAGTCTCAGAATCCCGATTACAAGACATTTCGACAATGGTAAAAGAAGACCAGCAAAGCCGCCCGATGTGCCGACAATCCCGATAGCAGCGACACATATCTCGTTCTCAAGGCAACACCGGACGAGACATCCTACGAGTAAAACCAACCCTCATGTTTTCCCGAGGTGGCCCTGCAGTCTACTAAGTTCGGACAAACACTTAGAGAAGCACTGGCCCGGGGGGGTTAAATAAAGATGACTGTCGGTGTCAAAACCGGCGGATCTCGGGTAGGGGGTCCCAAACTTTGTGTCTAGGCGGATGGTAACAGGAGACAAGGGACACAATGTTTTTACCTAGGTTCGGGCCCTCTCGATGGAGGTAAAACCCTACTCCTGCTTGATTAATATTGATGATATGGGTAGTAAAAGAGTAGATCTACCACAAGATCAGAGAGGCTAAACCCTAGAAGCTAGCCAATGGTATGATTGTTGTTATTGTGTCCTACGGACTAAACCCTCTGGTTTATATAGACATCGGAGGGGGCTAGGGTTGCACAGAGTCGGTTACAAGGAAGGAGATCTACATATCCGTATTGCCAAGCTTGCCTTCCACGCCAAGGAGAGTCCCATCCGGACACGGGACGAAGTCTTCAATCTTGTATCTTCATAGTCCAACAGTCCGGCCAAAGGTTATAGTCCGGCTGTTCGGATACCCCCTAATCCAGGACTCCCTTAGTAGCCCCCGAACTAGGCTTCAATGACGATGAGTCCGGCGCGCAGATTGTCTTCGGCATTGCAAGGCGGGTTCTTCTCCAAATCCCGAATACCTGTTAAATAGTGTTCGGCTTCTCGTAAATGCTGCGCTCCTTGGCTTCTACGCCCAATAATGGCCACCTTCCACATGTCAAGCGAATGTGAAGAGCCAGGGTGTTTTTACATTTACCCCCTAGTTATGCAAATGAGCTGTCTATTAACGAGACGGGGATGCAGATCCAAACCACACCATCCTCCCTGAGAGAGCATTCATTGGAGCGCACCCGAAAGAAATCCATTCCATCATGGCCGATCGATGTAGTTCCTCCTCTCGTTCCCCCAGCCCCAAGCCTGGAGATTGGGAGAGGTGTTCCATCCCGCACAGCCAACTGGTGAAGCTTCAGACCCAGGGAATTCTCCCCCCAGCGTATATGGTCCCGATTCGAGCCGGGCTAGCCACCTACAATGGCGGAGAGCAAGCGAAGAGCTTTCCCAATCCCTCTAAGGGAGAGCGGGTATGCCTCATCCCCTATTTGATAAGAGGACTCGGATTTCCAATTCATCCGTTTCTCCAGGGGCTCCTGGAGTTCTACGGCCTCCAGTTGCACATCCTTACCCTGCATCCATACTACATATCGCGGGCTACGTAGCACTTTGTGAGCTGTTTTTGGGTTGCGAGCCTCATTTCACACTGTGGAAGAAGTTGTTCTGCCTTGTGCCCCGTTCTCAGAGGGGTCAATATATCAAGTGGGTGGAGCCGAAGTATGGCGCATCACCGGGACTAGATATCTATCCGGAACCCCGAAGAAGGCGTCCGAAGACTGGCCTTCACAGTGGTTTTATATAGAAGACGTCCCCCTTCCAGATCCTATTCGGATCGGCCTTCCTGAGTTCGATAGTGCTCATTTTAAGAAACGGCTAAGCTGGCGCCCACGGAGCCCCCAAGAAGAAGATGACGAAGACGTCCTTTACCTGATGAGCCGGATAAAGTTGTTGGCTCAATCCGGGCTGACCATGATCGAAGTGATGGCAATGTGCATTATGCGGGGGGTGCAGCCGCTTCAATATAGAGGCCACCCCATGTGGGATTTCAACGGGCAGGATGACGCCACCCGCTGCGGCCGCAAGGGGCCGGACTCGACCGCTGCTCTAGCAAAAATCTTGTCCGATTTGTACAAGGGAGAAGAGGAGGAATTCCTCCGCGTCAATCCACAGGGCGGATTTTCTATGTATAATCCTCCGAGCTGGGTAAGTCAACACCTTTCATGTCCATCCATTCCCATATTCCCATAGTTAAGTATTTTACCTTGCGATTTCAATGCAGGAGGTGCGTAAGGCTGTAAGGGAGATCAATAGCCCGCCTCCACAACCAGAGGATCTAGAGAAATCCCTCGAGGATCCGGACATATCTGTGGAACTAATTGATAGGGTGTTTTACCAATTAAGCAGCGACGAGGCCTTGGTGGCCATTACAGCCGATTACCCTGGGCTGCTCCCACCTTCGCAGGTAACTGAGACCAAATTCCCAACATTTTGAAAAGGATTCATCCTTGTGTACTTTGCTTACCGTATACCAATGGTGTTTTACAGGGGAGGCCCTCGGGACGTCATGCCGAGCCCGCGACGACTAGCCAGCAAGGGGCTGCGAGGCCGGGTAGGCCGAAAAGAAATGCAGTCCGGACAGAGACGCCGGCGCAGAGGTATGGGGTGCCACCTCACTCCATGGTATCATTTTTAAAGACATATTAACGCTCGTGCTTTCTTAGGAAGAAGAACGCTCACCAGACTATATCCAGAGAGGTCGCCAATCATGCCTCCACCAGTCAGGCTCCAAGGCCGGACCCAAAAGCGGGAGCGAATACGAGGTGCACGCCGGATGCTCCTCCGACAGAGGATGCAGACAGAATGTCCGCCACAAATTCTGAGGTGGAGAGCACCATGAACCACAGGCGTCGCCGAGCCATTCTCCGTGATGCTTGTTTCTCCCAAGAGGCATTTGACGCCTTCAACTCAGGAGACGCGTACCTCTGTGCTGCTCAGAATGGTCTAGCCAGAGCCACAGACCAATATGTAAAGGATATACGGGTGAGAGAATTTGATGATTATATATAGTAGTAGCCCCTGAGACTTGAAACAGTTAGAATAACTGATTTAAGGATCATTTGTTATGCAGGTTCTTACAGAAAAGAATACCCAATTGTACCATGAGCTTGGAGAGTGTAAGGCCCAACTTCAGGCCGCACTGGCCGCCGAAGAGAAGTCCAAGAAGACCCCCTCTGGTAACACATATTTAAAATGATAGATATCGTATAGAGTGCGGCATATGTGCACATCTGACAACAAATATTGCAGATGACGCCGGAGGAAATCCGGATGAGAAACATCTCTTACACCGGCTAAAGGCTGGTGAGAGCGTGCTTACGAGGGTTAGGCAGGAGAAAAATAATCTCCAGGATGCCAACACCCAGCTGGGCGTGGAACTGAAGGACGTTCGTGCCCAACTGTCGGACTCCGTGAAGGAGAATCAGCGGCTTCGACGTGGCATTTTCAGTAAGTGCTTGAACGAACTTGTTAAAAAGAGTTCAACGAAGAAGCCTGCTAACAGAGTTATGTTTGTAGGTATGCTGACGGGTCGTCCCGCAGATGAGATGCCTGGGTCTGTGGGTGATCTTCTACCAGAGCTGTCGCAACTACACAAATGAGTTCGGCAGGTGATGCGAGGTGTTGCCCAGGCCTTATGGCCATCCGACTCCCTGCCTGAAGTTCTTGGAGAGCTTGCGGAGAAGCTTAAGGGAGCGCGGCGGCGCTTCCAATTATGGAAGATATCGGCCTGCCGTCAAGGTGCCAGAGAAGCCTGGGCCATGGTGAAGACACGGTATACCAAGGCTGACCCAAACCACATGGCCGAGGTCGGACCTGTGGGGCCCGATGGGAAAGAGATCCCCGTGAGCTTAGTGTACGGGCAAGTAGAATTGGCCCCAAAGTATTCCCAACAGGACTGTAGACTAGACAGCTTGTTGGATGGTATAGAAGAGGAATTTAACCAGTCAAATTGACTATGTAATTAAATCGACATGTATAATGCCTTCTAGCCGGATTGTAGATCATTTGTCATGGCGGACCTTTCCGCTTCAACCTCGGGACCCGATAGTCCGGAGTGTATCCGAATACCCTCTCGGTTATGTAAGAACCGGGGCATGCATGGAAACCAGGAGTAGGGGTCATTAGTGCTTGAACAGACAAGTGCCCAACTAGTTATGTTATATTACATGGTTAGTAAGAAACATCTTCCACGGAGAATAGTTCCGTTACGGGTTCTTTTCCCTGGGTTCGCATGACCTAAAGTGCATGTCCGGAATGCGAAAAGAGATGCAAAAAAGAGCATCTGGGGGCACATATATAAATAAGTAAAAAATCATCTTTTGTTCACCGACCGAGTATTCCCTTAAGAACGCTAGCTTTCGGCTTCGCCCAGTCTGAGGTACACATCCGGCTGACCCGGCAGTAACAATCGCAGAGGTGCTCCCCTTATGCCCTAGCCGAATTAACGGGAACGTAGGGCATAAATACAAGAGCCAGGCAACCCAGCTTGGCCAAAACATAAGTCATATCGATGCATATAATGGTGAATAAAAGGTACATGCGGAAGAATGACACATGTGCTGGGCATGAAGCCCGTATAGATAAATAAGCTTCTGTGAGAGAAGCCCCCAGGTATAATGAGCGCGGATAGCGCGTCCATTGTGGGCAAATGAGGCACAAATTGGCCCTTAAAGGCTGTGAGAGAAAGAAGGGGGGAAGGAGAGAAATAAAAGACAGATAGTAAAAAGTGGACAGAGGAAGGAGACAAACACAGAGTCCGGCGCTAGGCGTAGAATCTTCGGAGTCTGGCTGCGTTCCATGGGTTCGGCTCGAGTCGATTATCCGATGCATCCCGCAGATGGTATGCTCCACCACTCATAACTTGGTCAATAATGAAGGGACCCTCCCATTTGGGCTTGAGTTTGTCCTTTTTCTTCTCCGATAGGTGTAGAACTAACTCGCCAACGTTATAGGTTTTGGCCCGTACTTCTCTGCTTTGGTATCTTTGAGCCTGCTGTTGATAGAATGCGGAACGGGCTTTTGCCACGTCATGCTCCTCCTCCAGGGCATCCATACTGTCCTGCCGATCGAGCTCGGCTTCTCTTTCTTCGTACATGCGCACTCAAGGTGAGTCATGAATTATGTCGCAGGGCAGAACCGCCTCTGCACCGTATACCATAAAGAATGGTGTGTATCCGATAGTTCGATTTGGTGTGGTCCACAGCCCCCAGAGTACGGAGTCGAGCTCTTCTACCCAGTGCGTGTTAGATTCCTTTAGGGACCGCACTAGTCTGGGTTTGATGCCGCTCATGATAAGACCATTTGCTCGCTCGACTTGACCGTTAGTTTGTGGGTGATAGACGGAAGCATAATCGAGCTTGATGCCCATGTTTTTGCACCAGAGTTTTACCTCGTCGGCCGTGAAGTTCGTGCCGTTATCTTTGATGATGTTGTTGCGGCTTAGTCGGCCTTCCCATCTTAATTTGGTGGTAGCCGGAGTATGCGTCGAGGAAAGACAATGAGTCGTGTCCTGCGGTAGCATCGATAATTTGATCGATGCGGGGGAGGGGGGAGGGATCCTTTGGGCAGGCCTTGTTGAGGTCCTTGAAATCGACGCACATGCGCCAGGATTTATCCTTCTTTGGTACCATCACCAGGTTTGCTAGCCAGTCCGGGTGTTTTATTTCTCTAATGAATCTAGCCTCCAATAAGTTGGCTAGTTCCTCTCCCATATCTTGTCTCTTAGGTTTCAGAGAAACGCCGAAGAGCCTGCTTGACCGGCTTGAATCCTTTTAGGATATTGAGGCTGTGCTCGGCCAGCCTGCGTGGGATTCCTGGCATATCTAAGGGATGCCAGGCGAATATGTCCCAATTCTCACGCAGGAAATCTCATAGTGCGGCGTCCACGGCGGGGCTTAATCGTGCCCCGATAGAGACTGTTTTTGTAGGGTCCGTTGGATGGACTTGGATTTTGACTGTTTCATCCGCTGGTTTAAAGGAGGTAGACTTGGATCTCTTATCAAGTATCACGTCGTCCCTATACACCGTGGAGCGCAGCGCAGTCAGTTCCTCGGCCGCGAGGGCTTCGGATAATGCCTCGAGGGCCAATGCGGCTGTCTTGTTTTCGGCGCGGAGTGTTGTGTCCGGATCGCTAGCGAGAGTGATGATTCCGTTGGGCCCGGGCATTTTGAGCTTCATGTACCCGTAATGGGGTATGGCTTGGAAGATTGTGAACGCCTCCCGCCCTAGAAGGGTGTGGTATCCGCTATTGAACGGGGCCACTTGGAACATAATCTCTTCGGACCTGTAATTCTTCGGCGTGCCGAACACCACATCTAGTGTGATTTTGCCTGTACAGCGCGCTTCTCGACTGTGGATTATTCCTCTAAAGGTTGTGCCACTTTGCTTGATGCGGTTCCAGTCTATTTCAATTTTTTGAAGGGTTTCCTCATAGATGAGGTTTAATCCGCTACCGCCGTCCATGAGCACCTTGGTGTGTCGAAATTCATCCACGATTGGACTGAGGACCAATGCAGCTGGTGCTCGGGTTGTTCGGAACTTAGGTTCATCACTAGCATTGAAGGTAATAGTCATGTCACTCCATGGATTTTATTGTTGCCACATGGTAGATTTCGGTAAGTCTACGGAGCGTTCTCTTTCGCCTATTATTTGATGCGAAGGTCTCAAAGACTGATAATACCGTATTGTTATCCCTGGGATGGTGCTTTGTGCCCTCTGGGATGAGAAGATCCTCGCCACTTTTGGCTACCTGTCGGAGTATCCAACATGCTCTAAGGCTATGTGTTGGTGTGGCCCCTTCTGTATTATGAATTTTGCAGTGTCCATTGAGCCATCCCTCCAGTATGGTTCCATGCCCTGTAGAGGGTTTTTGCTTTTTGGTAGTTGACCCGGGTGTATTGTGATAATGCACACTTTTCTTTCGGACTGGGTTTGTATTCAGGGCCGGATTATCCCAAAAGTTTGTTTCGGTTTTCCAGGCACTTTCCATCGCACAGTACTTTCGTACTATGGATGCCAAGTCAGCGAAGCGTGTTATCTCACGGCGATTTATGGCGGTAAGGATTCCCTTGTCCGGGCAATTATTGTAGAAAAATAGGATTGCGTCTTCCTCGCGACAGTCCTTAACCGTGTTCATCGCAAGGAGGAATCTGGCCCAATAGTGATGTACTGTTTCCTGGGGCTCTTTCCTGATGTGGGAAAGATCGCTTATGTTTGGGTGGGTGGGTGGAATTGAATCCGAACCCTTACCCAATCTGAGATCCAGGGGCTGAGGAGTTTCCAATTTTGGAAGTTCCGGTTCCGGGGTGTTACCCGATAATCCTGGCCCGCTGCCTGACTCTAAGTTCAGGGATTGGATGTTGTCCTCCCGCGAACGGGCATCTGGCTCGGAGAGCTCGGGAATCCGGACATAGTTGGTCCTCAAGATAGAGGAAAGGTCGCCGCATTGTTCCTCCACCACTTCAATATGATGGGTGACCGGTGGAGAGTTAATCTCCCTTTGATCGGGTTTAAGCCCAATCCGATCATAGTCCATAGCGACTCCCAAGGCGGCGATGCGATCCAAGAGCTCGTTTAAGGAAGCGAGCTCCATTGGAGCCATCTGTTAGGCTAGTGCCGATTTGACGTGGAGGCTGTTTTTGATGACCCGAGAAGTCATCGTTGGCGCGGTGGCCGAACAGGCAGTCATGATGAAACCGCCTAGCCAGAGAGTTTGGCCGACAGCCAAAGCTCCCCCAACAGTAGTACCGCCTTTAAAGACGAGACGAGACATCCTTCCTTCTGGCGGCATAGTGGAACTCTCAATGAAAGTACCAATGTCGGTGTCAAAACCGGCGGATCTCGGCTAGGGGGTCCCGAACTGTGCGTCTAGGCGGATGGTAACAGGAGACAAGGGACACAATGTTTTTACCTAGGTTCGGGCCCTCTCGATGGAGGTAAAACCCTACTCCTGCTTGATTAATATTGATGATATGGGTAGTACAAGAGTAGATCTACCATGAGATCAGAGAGGCTAAACCCTAGAAGCTAGCCTATGGTATGATTGTTGTTATTGTGTCCTACGGACTAAACCCTCCGGTTTATATAGGCATCGGAGGGGGCTAGGGTTACACAGAGTCGATTACAAGGAAGGAGATCTACATATCCGTATTGCCAAGCTTGCCTTCCACGCCAAGGAGAGTCCCATCCGGACACGGGACAAAGTCTTCAATCTTGTATCCTCATAGTCCAACAGTCTGGCCAATGGTTATAGTCTGGCTGTCCGGATAACCCCTAATCCAGGACTCCATCAATGACCCTCGGGTTGGCCGACCCAAGGGAAAGGTATAGGTTGTCAGGCAAATGTAAAACCAAGGTTGGGCCTTGCTAGAGGAGTTTTATTCAAAGCGAAGTGTCAAGGGGTTCCCATAACACCCAACCACGTAAGGAACGCAAAATCAAGGAACATAACACCGGTATGATGGAAACTAGGGCGGCAAGAGTGGAACAATACACCAGGCATAAGGCCGAGCCTTCCACCCTTTACCAAGTATATAGATGCATTAGTTAAATAAGGTATATTGTGATATCCCAACATATCCATGTTCCACCATGGAACAAACTTCAACTTCACCTACAACTAGCAACGCTATAAAAGGGGCTGAGCAAAAGCGGTAACATAGCCAAACAATGGTTTGCTAGGAAGGTGGGTTAGAGGCTTGACATGGAAATATGGGAGGAAAGAATAACAAGTGGTAGGTAGCGCGACATAGCGATAGAACGAACATCTAGCAAGCAAAGATATAAGTGATTTTGAGGGTATGGTCATCTTGCCTGAGATCCCGCAAGGAAGAAGAACGAGTCCATGAAGAAGACAAACGGACGTAGTCGAACGGATCCTCACAACTCCGAAACGAAATCGAAGCTAACGAGAGAAGCACCCGGAAAGAAGCAAACAACATGGTAAACAACCATCACATAAACATGGCATGATGCACAACCAAGTATGATGCATGTACAGTTTAAATATGCATGGCATGGCAAAGAGCATCAAACAATACTACAAATTAGGTGGAGCTCAATATGCAACGAGTTGCATATTGACAAAACACCACAACAATTATTTAGTTCGCTCTTGTTTATGTACCCAACAAAATTAAGCGTTATTAAACATGGCAAGGGGTGAAGCATAAGAAAACTACCTATCTAGGCACGTTTAAATGAGGCCGGAACAACAAGCAAACAAGTCCGGAAAATCCTCATGTGCATATTTTAGATTTGGTACTGTTCTATCCTAAAGCATATTTTATAGTTGTTAAACATGCAAAGTACTGCCACCATGTTAAACTAGGCATTCTTCTACCCCATTTACATATGAAGGTTTTTTTAAATGGAGCTTCGGTTATTTAGCTATGAAATAAAGCATTTTAACATGGCATATGAACAAATTTAACCAAACAATATTTTAAGCATTTTTAACATGGATGAAAGTTGCATATTATGAAACTAGATCAAACTCTAAGCATGTTACATATATAGATCATTTTAAACCGACGCATCGTTTGTGAGTTATTATATGCATGAAGTGCAAGGGCTTTTCCATACAAACTGCAGTCTCTGGTTAAATGCGAAAATCGCAGCATCAGGAAAAATACAATGGGCTGAAAAGCTGGGTGCTGGGCTCTCACCATGGGCCATGGCCTAGATCTGTGTAGGAGGCCAGCTTGGGCGCTGGGCCTGGCGTGGCCCATGCACTGGTGCGGGTCAATGGGAGCGGGGCAGCGCTGCGGTCATTTCCGACGAGGGCGACGCATGGAGCAGATCGGGCCTGCCGACGGCGGAGCTGGCCGGGGAGATGCCGGGCAGCGAGACAGGGCAGGGAGGTCCAGATCCGACGGTAGAGGAGCCTGGCGGCGTCGGTAGTGGAGCCTTGACGAGGCGCGGGCACCGGCGAAGGCGAGCTCGACGACGGCGTTCCTGGCGGCGGCGACTTAGTGCGAGGTAGAGAGAGAGCCGGTGAGAGGAAGAAGAAGGGGAAGGGAGAGAGAGGGAGGCGAGGGCGGCACTGTCCTGCTGTCGAGGTGGCCGGCACGAGTAAGCTCCGACGAGCTTGCCAGCTGCAAGGAGAAGGTGCAGCAGGGGTAGACTCCCTCGATCCAGGTCGGGATCGAGGAGGCTACGGGAGGCCGGGCTCGCGTGGGCTATGGCGGCAGCGGCGGATGGGCTCTCCGGGCCCCTCTCGGGCCTAGCGGGCCGGTGGCAGCGGGAGGCGCTAGGAGATGAGGTGGCGCACAAGGATCGGGTGAGGAGGCGGCTGGCGCATGATGATAGGGGCACTCCAAGTGGCGGAGGATGGCTGGGGTGCGCCAAAAATCGTGGAGGGAGGTGGCTGGCGGCTGAGAGGTGGGAGGCGGGGTAGGGTTAGGTTTAGACTAGGTTTAGCCCAAAATGGACTAGGTGGGGGGTTTAAATAGGAAAAGGAGTGCTAGAGAAGGGGGTTTTCACCTGTCTCCGGACCGTTCGATCATCATAGGACGACTCCGGACAGAGGGGGGAACTAGGTGGGTTATGTAGGAGGGTGTGGGCTGAGAGGAGAGGAAAGAAGGCAGCCCGACAACCATTTCCAGAGACCGGAAACGTCCGATGTTTTAACCGACTATATTGCCACTATAGTTAACTGTTGGGGCATCAAACAGACTCCGAATGCGATGAAACTTGGCAGGCGACCTATTGACAACAAAACAACACCGCATGCCAACTTTCAACCCATTCCGAGAATTTTTTTGGCCACTTATAAAATACTATTTCAGAGGTGCCGCGGGCACGTGAAAACTTGTCTGGGCTCAGAATGGACAACGGAGAGAACTGGGGACCCCGGGCGGATGCAAGTTTTGAAAACATGATGATGCAATGCACATGATAACATGGCAAGATGCAAGACGCAAGCAAATGACATGGAAAAGACAGCGAAAAACTGGAAGACACCTGGCGCAATGGACTCGGGGTGTCACAACACTCCACCACTACAAGAGGATCTCGTCCCAAGATCTAGGATGGCACCGGAGGGAAGTGGAAGAGGAAGAGAAGAGGTAAAACTAAGTTGCTTCTTGGACAAACGAGTGAAACCATGAACCTTGAGAGGTTGAACAAATTGAAAGAAAGAATGCAACGAAGATGAACAAAGTTGAAAGCATTTTGATAGAAAAGAGGAACAAAGAACATTACGAGAACCTTGTAGGTTGAAAGACATAAGAAAATGGTCGCAATGGACAAGAAGTACATGCAAGCATTCTGGTAGAAACTTGATGTACAAGGAACGACAAAGATCAATTACGACAAACACAACGGTTAAAACAAGATAGAGAGGGAAAAAGAATGATATAAACTGGGAAACACTCCGATTGTAAATGGCAGGATTTGAACATGATTTGACAAGATGAGAGGATACTACATGAAATCAGCAACACACTGCCTCCAGAACTATTGAAAGAATGGCACAATGGGTAAGAAAGATTTCAGACAGTACTCCAGTTGAGAAGGGAGGCAAAAATTGATAGAATGGGAAGGACTTGAAAAGAGGGCACGACACTCCAGTTGAAAATGGATAATAACACGGTCCTCAGAACCCGAGATGATGAGTGAAGATAGCAACATCACAATGCCCCTGGAAGAAAATAATAGAAGCTAGATCATTGGAATAAGAATGGAGAAGAAAAAGGCAACTTCTGCCACAAATGAGCTTGGAAAGCACTCTTCCAAGAAGGTTATAACGGAGTTGTTTCAAAATCAACAACAAAAGAATAAGCTAGTAGTGGGCTTGTGGAAAACTTTTTAAGATTATGAGGTGAAATTCTGCCACTAACAGAAACAATAGATTGGATTGATATGAACAAGGAGACGAGAACCTTATTTTACCGGGAGGATAAATGAAGAACTTGGGTCATTTATAAGCACCATAAATAGCAACAATCCTTAGGGAAGGCTTAAGGTGAAATATGACACAAGATAACTCCAACGAAAAGATTAATGGATTTAAAATACCTCATTCATGATAACATGTGAATCATGAAACACGAAGGGAAATTATCAAGAATGACATAACACCACCTCAAAAGATAAGGGAGAAGGGATTGAACTTTAAATGCAAGATGTAGAATACTTGAGCTCCTCTGAAAAGAATCTCGATGAACACTTCGAGAAGGAATTAAATCCTTGTTGAACCATCATGTAGAGCCTCCATGAAGAACTCCGGTAATAAAAGGATGATAGAAAGAAAGAGAAGTTGAAAACACAAGGTGGATCCTTGCAATGATTTGGATGAATCTTCGTGGTAACATTGTTGAGAGATCTTGGAACTCCGGGGAAAAGTATGAAGCACTTGAACCGAGAATTTACTCATCGTGAACAAACTCCAGAAGACGGAATCTATCATTTGGATGAACCAAGAATAAGAATTATGCTATGCGTATCCTTCACCAATTTAAATTGATGACAATCAACGGATTGCATACAACTTATTCTAGTAGAAAGGATTAAGAGAGAGATATCGATAACTTGAGAAGGTCTTCAATGAATCACCGGTAGGATTGAAACAACGAATGAATTAATATGATAACCATGGAAGAGAATCTTGAGAAAACCACCGTAAGAATTGAAAATGAAAGTAGCAAAAGCACAATTCACCGGGAAGAATTGGAAAACGAATGAAGATACTTGCTGGGATTTAGATACATGAGAACGAACAGATCATGAACTGATTAGAGGATATTTGAACGATGCACCAGTAAGATTTGGAGAACGAGAGCTGAAGGCTGGAATGAACAATTCTGAGATGATGGGCTCCGGAGAGTCAAACTAAAAAGACTCCTGAATTGCTCCATATGGGTGAAAAGCATTCTCACAATCGAAAACAATTATGAGAGGATGGCATCAAGCTTGAACCACGCATCTCTGATAGAACGGATAAGATTTGGAGGAAAAACTCTTCTTTGGTCATCAAATGTTGAGAATGACGATGAGAAACACCACCATGAATTGTTGAGGCACTTCGGAATGAAAATTAGAAAGGTTGAACCAATGATGAAAATAATTTGAAAGATCTTGGAGAAAGACATATGACTGATGATAATTCATTCTTACATCAACTTTGCAATGAATTTGAGAATAACTCTGGAAAGAGTTAGAAGAGTCGGGTAAGATCCTGGGAAAAGATCTGTGGATTAGGGCCCACTCAAAAGATACACCTTTGGAATGATTTTGAAGAGAGATCGCACCGGTTGAATTAAATTACTCAAAAGAGATAACAACCTCGAGACAGCTTGAACGGATTTGTAATGGAAATGTGAATCTTCTGAGATATCTTCAGCACTCCGAAACAATTGAATAGCGAGAAGTGGATGATTAAGAGGTGCACCGGCATGAGAAAACATTTGAAACAAGGAAAAAATATTCAACAAAAGCTTGACTTGAATCCACCGGAGAAGAAAGAGAACGAAGAATGATGAACTTGAAGCTCCGTTAGTATCTTCATAAGAAACACCGGGTAAAACATTGATGGAAAAGAATGGAGAGGCTTCCCATTAATAAGATGGATACTTGATTAAGAAATTCAAGTCGCTGGGAGGGCGGAAAAACAAAGACAACTTGGGACGGATGAAACAAACACCATTGAGAAGAACTGATAATTGATCTTACGGATGGGGAGCAATATGGGATCATCTCGAAGAGAAGCACGCCGGTTGGAAATAGAATTGGGATGACAATCTCGATAAATAAGAAGCATTAGTGTTCACATAGGAATATGAGAACACCGCTTAGGAAAGGTATAGAATCAACACTTGACATTGAAGCAACTCGAAGTCCACAACTCAAAACAAAACAAAGATTGGCTTGCAAAATAAGCCGGAACAAACATATGATAGAGATTTTGTCCGAAGTTTTTGTGGTGGGGCCCACCCGGGCTCGATCGTACAGCACCATCATGTACAAGGCAGTGCACATGACATACGAAGCGTCCCCGAGTCAGCATAGCCAAGGACTCTTTAAGACACAACGAGACCACTGTAAAACCAAGCGTGGATAGGCGGACCACTAGACATCGAACCGCAATCTCATATCATGCATCTGTTGGATAGATATCCTAGGAGCTACTTGAATTCCCACTTATAAACTCCCGAAACTTTCTGGTTATGCAATCAGGTGTTGGGGATACAGGGGAAGCATAATATCTCACCCAAACTAACAATCCCTACATCCAACTGTATCCATCCTTCAACACATAACCAAGAAACGTTCAGAAATCATGTACATCAACCTTCGAAAAGCATATGTTATACGAGTTATGGCAATACTCCCAAACTCCCACCCCAGTACTGGGTGGCGTCGACGTTATATCACCAACAACCTCATAAAAGAGATTTTCGATGTCGGCGAAACTCAGGTATTCCAGAACTGCAATGATAAAATTGTGATGAGAACACCTCGGAGCTCAACTCACGGGACATTGCCACAACCCCTAAATGTTAGGAGGCACCAAGAACAATGTTCTCGTCACAAGACTATCGGAACGATTTCAAGATACCCGCGTGATCCAAAAAAAATTTCGTCAAATTTGAGGAGAGGAAAGTCAAAAATTCTACATCATGAGGCCTCACCAGAGTGACGAAGGGACTCAGGAGTAAAAAGAATCCTACTCTCTAATATATATATATTCCTAAGACTCAAAACATTTTGTTCTAGACTCAACAACGTCAGCGATTCGATCAAGCAGGGGGTTCAAAAGTCAAGGATGGCTCTGATTACCAACTTATAACACCCACAATGCTACTATATCTCCCACGTGTCGGGGCACGACTTAGAGGCATAGCCGCATGGTAGGTTTCTCGCAAGAGGGGTAATCTTCACACAATCCCATGTACTGAATAAGAAAGGGATAAAGAGTTGGCTTACAATCGCCACTTCACACAAATAACAAGTTAAACATACATCATCCAGAGTACAATCAAGGTCCAACTATGGAACCAAAATAAAAGAAGACAACCCCAAATGCTAGATCCCCGATCGTCCCAACTGGGCTCCACTACTAATCAAAAAGGAAACTAAACAAAACAATGACCAAGATATTCATCAAGCTCCCACTTGAGCTGGTTTGCATCACCTGCACTGGTATCATCGACACCTGCAACTGTTTAGAAGTATCTGTGAGTCACGAGGACTCAGCAATCTCACACCTGCGAGATCAAGACTATTTAAGCTTATGGGTAGGATAGGGTAATGAGGTGGAGCTGCAGCAAGCACTAAGCATATATGGTGGCTAACATACGCAAAATAAGAGCGAGAAGAGAAGCAACAAATTGGTCATGAACTAGAAGTGATCAAGAAGTGATCCTGAAACTACTTACATGTTGGGGAACGTAGTAATTTCAAAAAAATTCCTACGCACACGCAAGATCATGGTAATGCATAGCAACGAGAGGGGAGAGTGTTGTCCATGTACCATCGTAGCCCGAAAGCGGAAGCCTAGCACAACGCGGTTGATGTAGTCGTACGTCTTCACGATCCGACTGATCAAGTACCGAACGCATGGCACCTCCGAGTTCTGCACACGTTCAACTCGATGACGTCCCTCGAACTCCGATCCAGCCGAGTGTTGAGGGAGAGTTTTGTCAGCACGACGGCGTGGTGATGATGATGATGTTCTACCGACGTAGGGCTTCGCCTAAGCACTGCTACGATATGATCGAGATGGATTATGGTGGAGGGGGGCACCGCACACGGCTAAGAGATCAAGAGATCAATTGTTGTGTCTTTGGGGTGCCCCCTGCCGCCGTATATAAAATAGTGGAGGAGGGGGAGGGCCGGCCCTCTCTACGGCGTGTCCTAAGGGAGTCCTACTCCCACAGGGAGTAGGAATCACCCTTTCGTAGTAGAACTAGGAGCCCTTCCAATTAGTAGGAGTAGGAGGGAAGGAAAGGGAAGGGAAAAGGAGAAGGAAGGAAGGGGGCGCCCCCTCCCTAGTCCAATTCGGACCAGCCCATGGGGAGGGGTGCGGCCACCCTTTGAGGCCTTTCTCTCCTTTCTCGTATGGCTCATTAAGGCCCTATACGAATTCCCGTAACTCCCCGATACTCCCGAAAATACCTGAATCACTCGGAACCTTTCCGATGTCCGAATATAGTCGTCCAATATATCGACCTTTACGTCTCGACCATTTCAAGACTCCTCGTCATGTCCCCGATCTCATCCGGGACTCCGAACTCCTTCGGTACATCAAAACACATAAACTCATAATATAACTGTCATCGAACTTTAAGCGTGCGGTCCCTACAGGTTCGAGAACTATGTAGACATGACCGAGACACGTCTCCGGTCAATAACCAATAGCGGAACCTGGATACTCATATTGGCTCCTACATATTCTACGAAGATCTTTATCGGTCAAACCGCATAACAACATACGTTGTACCCTTTGTCACCGGTATGTTACTTGCCCGAGATTCGATCGTTAGTATCTCAATACCTAGTTCAATCTCGTTACCGGAAAGTCTCTTTACTTGTTCCGTAACACATCATCCCGCAACTAACTCATTAGTTGCAATGCTTGCAAGGCTTATAGTGATGTGCATTACCGAGTGGGCCCAGAGATACCTCTCCGACAATCGGAGTGACAAATCCTAATCTCAAAATACGACAACCCAACAAGTACCTTCGGAGACACCTGTAGAGCACCTTTATAATCACCCAGTGACGTTGTGATGTTTGGTAGCACACAAAGTGTTCCTTCGGTAAACGTGAGTTGCATAATCTCATAGTCATAGGAACATGTATAAGTCATGAAGAAAGCAATAGCAACAAACTAAACGATCAAGTGCTATGCTAACGGAATGTGTCAAGTCAATCACATCATTTTCTAATGATGTGACCCCGTTAATCAAATGACAACTCATGTCTATGGCTAGGAAACTTAACCATCTTTGATTCAACGAGCTAGTCAAGTAGAGGCATACTAGTGACATACTGTTTGTCTATGTATTCACATATGTATTATGTTTCCGGTTAATACAATTCTATCATGAATATACAAATTTATCATGATATAAGGAAATAAATAATAACTTTATTATTGCCTCTAGGGCATATTTCCTTCATTACATTTAAGCATAACACTAGAACCGTGTTCGCTTCCCGGACTCCACCGGAAAGAGACCATCATGGCTACACACGTGGTTGGTGCATTTTAATTAAGTCAAGTGTCAAGTTCTATACAACCGGACATTAACAAATTCCCATCTGCCACATAACCGTGGGCACGGCTCTCGAAAGTTTATACCCTACAGGGGTGTCCCAACTTAGCCCATCACAAGCTCTCATGGTCAACGAAGGATATTCCTTCTCCCGGAAGACCCGATCAGTCTCAGAATCCCAGTCAACAAAGGAACAAACTCCAATCTTCACCTGCAACTAACAACGCTATAAGAGGGGCTGAGCAAAGTGGTAACATAGCCAAACAACGGTTTGCTAGGACAAGGTGGGTTAGAGGCTTGACATGGCAATATGGAAGGCATGGTAAAACATGTGGTAGGTATCGCGGCATAGGAAAAGCAAAAGAGCGAGCAACTACCAAGCAAAGATAGAAGTGATTTTGAGGGTATGGTCATCTTGACTAAGATCCCGCAAGGAAGAAGAATGAGTCCATGAAGAAGACAAACGGACGGAGACGAACGGATCCTCACAACTCCGGAACGAAACCAAAGCTAACGCGAGAAGTAACCCGGAAAGCAGCAAACAACATGGTAAACAATCATCACATAAGCATGGCACGATGTGCAAACAAGTATGATGCATGTCTGGTTTAAAGAGGCATGGCATGGCAAAGTGCACAAACAAAACTACAAATTAAGTGGAGCTCAATATGCAATGAGTTGCATATTGCAAAAAATACCACATGACTTATTTAGTTCACTCTTGTTTACTTACACAACAATATCAAATATTGTTAAACATGGCAAGAGGGTGAAGCATAGTAAAACTACATATCTAGTCAAGTTTAAATGAGGCCGGAAACAACGAACAACAATTCTAGAAAATCCTTACGCATATATTAGGTTTGGTACTATTCTGCCACAAACCATATTTTATAGTTGTTAAACATGAAAAGTAAGTGAACCATGTTAAACTAGGCATTTTTCTACCCTATTTACATATAAAGATTATTAAATTTGGAGCTACGGTTATTTAGTTATGAATTAAAGCATTTTAACAACTATAAAATATAGTTTAAACATTCTAAACCTGCATGAAAATGGCATAATGTGAAACTAGATGAAATTCTAAGCATTTTACATATATAGTTTGTTTAAATCCAAAGCATGGTTATTTAAATATGAGCAATGCAAGATGATGTCATTTCAGTAAATAAAAATGCATTGGAAAATGCTAAAATACACAAACTGGAAAAAAATATGCACGGGCCCGAAGCATTACGGTGCAGCGGCCCAGATGAGGATTCGGCCCATGTGGCTGTGGTGTGTGCAAAAGAAATAAAAGAACAGAGCAAAAACAGGGGCGCCTGGGAATCGAACCCCAGACCCCTTGGATGGAAACTGGCTACTCTAACCACTGGGCTAGTTATGTGCTGGTGATGCAAAGGGAGATCAGCGGCAAGATAAGGCATATGGTCAATGCGACCAGGACCCAAACTAAACCGTCCGCACAGGGACTCGCCGGCGACGGAAGCCAACAGCAACAACTACTGTGATTTCAGAGGACCGGCGGGGGTGCGGAATCCTTCTAGGGAGGCTGTGGTGGGGCGCGCGCGGGCATGCGGCAAGGGGTGGCGTGGTGCAGGAGACTGGCGAGCTCGCAGCCATGGCATGGTTTCCTCGGAGATGTGCGTGCAGGTGTGTCAGCGAAGAGGGAGCATGTGTGCAGAGGACGCGCGTGCGTGCGAGGAATCTAGCGAGGACACGGGCATAGCATGGAGTGCATGATGCACCTATGGAAAGAGCGCGAGGTGCTCTGTTTCATCCGCTTGGCGAGAGCATGGTGACTGGCCTTCGGGCACGAGCAGCACGCTGCTACGGTGAGGAAACCGACAGGGTACGAGGCTTGGAGGAGCGGATGCTCACCATGGGGTGCTGGCGGCGATAGATTGGACGGAGAGACGACGGAGGTGACGAGGGGGCTCGCTGAACTTGGCGTTTCCCTGATCCATGAAGGAGACAAAGTAGAGGAAGAAGGGGGCGTCGTGGATGGAGTCCTTGGGCTCGGATCGGCGTCAGAACAGAATCGAGGAGGCTTTGTGGTGCTCAGGATCGACGAAGGGGAGGCCGGCGACGCTCCTACGGCGGTAAGGAGCTCTTGCTCGGGCCGGCCATGGTGGTTGGGAGCAGCGAACAGGCACGAGAGGGGGATCTGTGGAAAGGCGGCGGCGCGGAGGGAGGTGAGGAGGAGAGGGAGAAACCCTAGGGCGCGGTCTCGGAGTGCTTTATAGAAAGGTACGCGGAGTGAGGGATCAGCCACAGTGGCCATGTGATCGTGCCCCTGCCGGTTTTACTGTGAGAGCGAGAGGGGGACCGAGGGGGACGAAGGAGAGGAGGAGGGGCGCTGCCAAGCGGGCCCTGCACGGGCATCCACGTGGTTTTACCACGGGAGAGAGCGAGGGGCTGCGCTATGGCTGCGGCTGGACCTGCTGCTGGGCGGGCCTGGTAGGAGGAGGCCGAGCTAGGCTGCTGCTGTTGTCCTCTGATGTTTCCTTTATCCAAATAATTCCTTCAGAAAGGAGACAAGGACATAAATGTGCAGGGGGTTAGCAGAGGGGTAAGTCCAAGATGAAAATATTTCTGCTCTCCAGGAAATATGGTAGATTTTATAAAATTGGTTTGGGAAATTTTAGAGGTATAAAAATAATACAAGTTTGAATAAAATTCAAACTTGGGCCATTTTTGAACCCAACCAAACACATCCAATTGAGCTTATATTTAACAGTAGATACTGACATGGTGTAGGATTTATAGGAAAAGAATGAACATTTTTTTGGGGAGGAAAAGTGTCACCCGAGTAAATGGCTAAAATCTGAAAGAAGGAATAAGGAGATGGGGTTTGCTTGGATATGGACTAACTTAAAGAATGAAGATGCCAATATCAAGGGAGATGAAGAGAAAGATATCGCACCATAACATACACAATTAAAATGCACATGCAACAATAAGCAAGATGATCATGATGCAATGTAATAAAATGACAATAGGCACAACAAAATCATGAAGCATACAACAAAGCAAGATGATCATGATGCAAGAAGCAAAATATGGAAATGGAATTCATCATGAACATGGCAACAAGCATATAGGAATGAAATGTGCAAAACAATTATGATAATGCAACAAACACAATACACACGGCAACAACTAAAATAAACAGAAGACAATCTGGAGCATCGGTCTTGGGGCGTCACAGGGGGAACCATGTTTCAGTCTGGGACGCGCTTGGTTTTGGCTTTTTTGAACATAAGATGGGACGCGCTTGTTTGAAATTTGGGGAAAGTACAAACTTTGCCCCCCTCTTAAATTTTGAATCTACTGCGGGTCGGGGGTAGGATGGTAATCCCAGGTGTCCCAAATAGTGGGCGGGAGCGATTTCGGCCACGCGCATGTGTGCTTAGGCGGCCATTGTGTATGAATGTTTTTCGGATGCGGTTGCGTGGCATCTAGATGAAGCTACAATCCTACCCCGGTTCAGACCTTTGGACGTCGGGCCAGTAGGTTTCATGGGTCGGAGTTACTAGAAAAGTAATTTCCTTGTACTACCAAACATTAGACTCACGCGGTTTCGGGCGAGTAGAGGCTCTTTTGGGCTTCGTTCGAAATTTTGAAACACAAGCATTCACGTTTAGAGTACTCTTGAACTATGAGGATTGACGTAAATAGACAACGTTATATTTGACCTTGTATGTTTGAAAACCTCATTCAATTATCCGCTTCTTTTTGAAATGTTAACACTTGAAAATCCTATAACTACGATTATTTTGGAATGTCTATTTTGTACACGACTACATATGCAATTATGTACAAAATCAGAGCAAAGATTGGTGCCCCCATAATTTAGTTATGGTTTACAAATGCCATGATATCGAATTCAAATAATTGAATGGACTTCATGTTGAATTCAGTTTTTTTAAGCCACCTTAAGTTGAATTCAAATGTATGCTAGTTCATAGGTAGCTATTTATAATGTCCATTGTGTAACTTTCGTATGTATAATGTGCTTTAAACACACAACATGAACTATACTCGCGTTTATATTCGATTGCTAAAGCGATGCATTGTCTGGAGTTCAAAATACTAACTATGTGGATCAATTGTGTCGAATAATAACATAGACATGCTCAAATTTGATAGAATCTAGATGTCTGATGGATCAATCACCGCTCCTTACGCGAATTGCAAATATCATGATCCCATCCTAATATTTGGATACAATTTATATCTTTAATCAATGTGTAGAGCAGTCTTTTACATGTAGTTTCACTCTCCATCGATGGTCTCTCACACATGCTCACACACTCTCTCCCGAGGTGTCTTTCTCGCACACATGCTCTAGATATAACCCTCCCTCCCTCTCGTAACCATTAGAAACTGTTTTCATTAACCTTTATCACAAGCACTCTTCCTCTCGCAAACATACACACGCACAATCCTCATCGACGCTTTCTATATACATGGACCTGTCTACGTGTCTCATGTACGCACATTATCTTTACGCCTGTCTCTCACGCATTGTCTCACACCTCTCTTCCTAATAGACGAGTATGATTCTAGCAGAGCATTCTATAGGATGCCCCTTAAAGTTAGGTTGGATGAATAGTAATATCAGAGATAAAGTGGTTACCTTAGTCTGAGAACCTAGGGTTACAAATCCTAGCCGGCTTTGTCAGTGGACACAGAGTCCTTCACAATTCTGCTATCGTTGTCTTGTACGACTAGTCATCCATGGGTCTTCCTAAATGCATCACGGGCCGACCAATGTGGCGTAGGATGGAACTGAACGAAGGGCCTCACCTCGACCCACCGGACCTCACGCGGTGACACACACGTCTCATTATCTTCTCACACCCACACATACCAACACAAACACCACACACACAGAAAATTTCTCCTGGTGCCTCTATTCCCTCCCCCCCCTTGCATATACACACTCAAGGGAATGGAATATCTTGTCGTGACGTCATATTCGTCTCTCTCTCTCTAGACCACTCTCATTCCTCATGCT
>NC_041382.1:254430775-254434961 GCF_002162155.2 Triticum dicoccoides
CCCGTCGGCCCCTCTATCCATGCCTCTCTCGAATACGTAATACACACACATACCTCTCTAGGCCCCGCCAAATGCATCAACTACACATTCACACATGTTACATCACGTACCCCATTGATCAAAAAAGCCATCTCTTCATGTTTATTTCGCATACAACATTCCTTTTGAATAAAGTGAGGCCAAAAAATTATTTTAGAGTTTCTACATATATACAACATTACAAAGTTATATGGAGGAGTACAAACACTAATTTGCATTGCATGGTGCTCACGATGATATTTATTCCGCACTGTGAATTTTTATATTTTTATACTATATACAAAGTTAGTCATAATAAAGAGAAATGAAGAGCATCTCTCTCTCCATCTCATACCCCCCTATACGCCCCTTTCACGTATGCACACAAAACTATCTCCAGGTCCTCTAAAAGTAAGCCCCCAGAAAATTCATGCATGTTTCATCTTTCTCTCGTGATATATGCAATGACGATCATTGTATTTGAAGAGAAAGCACGATATGTACATTGGACTTCAGAATCCACTCATTACGGTCACCATTTACGTTTAGTGGTTATTATACAGTCACGGGCTCACCGTACAACTCTGTATTTGCTCATGACATGACTAGTTGACCAGTTAAACGCTCCACGTGGCACCTCTAATGTTGCATCACATTATCTCACTACCATCGTGCCCACCTATCGACTTGTATCTACACTACATCTACACTCTTATAAAATACAAAAAATACACTCTTATAAAAAAATAGAGTTGGTGATGATGGTGTGCCTGGCATCCTGCAATATAGGTCGTCCGATTTATATCTGACGGATAGGAAAGAAACTATGGCAATTTTGCAAAAAGGTACTCACACACCTCTCCACATTTGCAAATAAGGCATTCCCTCGTTCATCCTTTTCTCTTACAAGATAAACAATTCATACAAATGCATCTTGATGTTATGTGCAACGCACGGGCATCTTGCTAGTAAGAATGAAAACAAACGATAGAAAAATATTTGGAAGGTGGTTCGAAGTCATGACCGCGGGCACAACGGACAAGGTGGCCTTGTATTGGTATGCTGAGCCGTCTGTTTTAACACACATGAGCTGGTGTGGTGATTATACACACACGCACGCATGCACATGAACTGCATGCACGCAACACTCACACAAACACATGCACCCACGCACGCACGCAACACTCACACGTACACACACAGCCACACACGCACGCAACACTCATACACACACACGCAACACTCACACGCACACACGCACGCATGCATGCACACACCAGTACACCACACGACCAACACACTCTCTCACGCTCAAGTGCTCAACCTACACGTGCATGCGCACACATCAGGCCCTGACAGACACATAGACAACCAGGTGATTCCCGCGCACGAGCTGGAGCCTTGTCGCGCCTACGTAAATTTGTGTTTATCTGACCTTTTGCCTATGCAAACTGATAGGTGGGACCCACAAGGAACATGGTCAATTTAACTAGTCAACATGGCGCCATGCAGACTATTTGGCCGATCAACAGAGTGCAATCTGATGCTGAACTGTGAGCAAGTGACCGTATAATCACCGCAAAATGTATATAGTGACCGTAATCAGCTTATTCTGAAGTTCAGTGACCGTATTACGCTTTTCTCTCTGTAGGCCCACCAAAACTACATCTCTACATGTTCTCGCATGCTACATCTAACAACTATGCAATACAGAACTACTACTACTCTCTAACACAATAAATCATATGTGTTTTTAGTTTTACTAGATATCATATTGTTACTTATAATTATTTAGTTGCATACATTAAAATTGCCTTTGAAATGTATGGCCAGTATCATCTACCGTGCAGGAAAAATTGCTCCCTTTCCTGTTTAATCGGGTTTGTATCGATGGATCGTGTGAAACTACAAAACTATAGTACTATAGAGTACAAGTGAAAGTTTACTGGGTCGTCGTGTCGTCTACTCGTCCGTTGTAAGAGTGGAGCGCTCGCTTTCATAAATCTTCTAGTCCCTTTCACCGACATGTGGGACGTCAAGCTTTGGGTAGCCAAAATTTTGGTTGAGGTATTGGTTGCCCATGATTTGGCCGACATTGGCAAGAAAAATGAACTAGAGTTGGCTAGAGTCCATTGGCATGCCAAAGAAATGGCAACCATCCAAACAAAGACCAATCTTTGGGTCATGACCAAAATTTTGGTTGAGATATTGGTTTCCCATGATTTGGCCGACATTGGCAAAAAAATGAACTAGAGTTGGCTAGAGTTCATTGGCATGCCAAAAAAATGGAAACCATCCAAAAAAAGACCAATCTTTGGGTCATGACCAAAATTTTGGTAAGGTGCAGTTTGGCCACAATCCAAACACACCCCAACACCCGGCTCATCGAGGATGCACGGGGCGCCGCGATGCGTTCGTGGAGTGGTGTAGCGCGGCCAACTGCATCCTCTGGACCTAAGACCATGCCGGGTCGTCTTGCTTTTTCAATGACATGCGGGGATCACATGTGAGCAAAGGGCATCTCCAACGTTGCCACGACCGCAGCTGACTACCCTGGCACACCAAAACCATCGTCCCTCACACCGTCGCGCGGTGCGTTCCCAGCCGGCGCCAACTGCCCGCATTCATGCCGTCCATTCGTATGTCGTCGTTAAGAGGCTCGGTGCCCGAGGAACCAACTCCGACGACTTAATGATGCACCCATACGCTTGGCCTCACCAGAATGCGCTACTTAAAGCGGCAACGCCTAGCTAACCTCCACACCATAGCGCATCGTCCTCCTACCCGGCACCACATCCGCCATGAACGCAAGTGTGAACACTCTACGGGAGAGCTTGTCTTCGGGGATGAAGCTCGAGGTCGCCGCCCTCGCTCAAGTCGCCTCTCGCGACGCAATAGCGGCGTAGCTGGACGCGGACGCGACCGCAAAAGCGGTGGCCACGCAGGCGGCCGGCGACGGGAGCACCGTCAGCCACGCGTCCTACTGGCCGCCGTCCAACGTCCGGCACCGCCGATGTCGGGGACTCCTCCGAGGATGAGTAGGGCATGGGAGGCGGC
Organism: Triticum dicoccoides; assembly: GCF_002162155.2. Lineage (NCBI taxonomy): Eukaryota > Viridiplantae > Streptophyta > Magnoliopsida > Poales > Poaceae > Triticum > Triticum dicoccoides. Next base: position 254,433,851 of record NC_041382.1, read on the forward strand.
AGGGCATTGTGTGCCAACTGGCCGGTCTGTATCCCGTGTTCTACTCTTCCTCGCCGGAGACCGCACCTTCACTTCACAGGTCTTGAACCCCGCCCCCGTACATAGAGATTGCAAATGGAGGACGTCGGTCGCTGCCATGGAATAGGTTTAGGGTCGGGTTTCTTTTATTTTTCTGTCCTATAAAAGTTCGAAATGTATTGAAAATCTGCCGTGTTTGCATTAATCTCGGCCGGTGTATATGAAATTTCACAATAATATACATATTGTAGGAGTACTAGCAAGATGCCCGTGCGTTGCACGGAAGATCAAGATCTTGTGGGAGAAAAGGATGAACGAGGGAGAGCCTTATCTACAAATGTGGAGAGGAGTGCGGGTAAATTTTCATAGTTTCCTTCCTATCCGTTAGATATAGATCGGACGACCTATATTGCAGAATGACAAGCACACCATCATCACCAACTCTGCTTTTTATTAAACCGAGACAAATCTAACATGCGAAGTAAAATAAACACATAGGGTTTATACATACACAAATTATCTTAGGCACTCCAATAGTACGTCCACTACACATTCACACATTTCACATCTTTCTACATCTATGGGAACCTACGAAAGGGTTAACGTAAATTGCCTCTCTCTCTCCTCCCCTGATTTTCATGGTGGTGGGCCCCTCCCTCCCCCCAATCTACAATCAACAGCTCACACGTTTCACATTAGGTTAATTACGTAACTGGGATTGCGTAGGTGTAGCATTACTTGTCCTAAAAAAACCAACTAAGCCAACCTCCCAGCATATCGCGCGGGAAAAGACCCGGCCGCGCCATTTTAGTCGGGATTACCGTATTACTAGTAGTAGTATCGATGGATCGCGCGAAGCAACAAATTTTTTTTGAGGGGGAGAAGCACCTAGTTTAAAAGGCGTTACACTCACAGCACTCCTGTCGCGGTCGCATTGCACCCCACACACGTTCGGTCCTGCACACGGCCCACGCAAACGGAACGCGCTTCGGCTTGCCTCTTCACTGACACGTGGGACTGCACTTGGAGAAACCGACCATGCGCCAAACTCCCCTCGCCAACCGTGTGAAAACCTCCCCCCCCCCACACACCC
>NC_041382.1:254435283-254448670 GCF_002162155.2 Triticum dicoccoides
TTCAACCGCCCTTCGGTCAACTAGCCAATAATATTCCACAAACCCGCTCCCCCCTGTCCCCCTCCACTCCATTCGCTCCGCCAAAGCCACCCTCCCCGCCGCGCCGATACGTCGGCATCACGGTTCGGCGATCCTCTCGCTCCCATAGTACGCTCTCGTAGACTGCCGTCCTCTAGTCGCGCCGCCACCTCTGGCTACGTTCTTGTGGAGGCGCACGGCGGTCAGCGCCGCCACCGCTGGCGACGTTCGTGTGGAGACGCACGACGGTCACCTTCTCCCACGGTACGCGCATTCTAGACTGAGGCCCCGTTCATGTCGGTGTAGCGCTGAATGTTTTTGACTATGAACAGTAGGGTAAAACCCCACTGCAATTTTTATTAATATAAATAAAAAAGAGTAGCGCTGAATGTTAGCTGATAGACGCTATTAATCTCACTGTTTGCCAAAGTAGTTTACTGTCAATATGCTCTGCTTAAGAAGCTTCCTTGCCTTGTTCTGTACTCAATCTGCTTAGCTGAGATGGCATGCCAAGGCCGACTTGTTGCTAAAATATCCTGCCATATATTTATTGTGACATAGATTGCCATGGTCTAGTAGCCAATCTGTTAGGTGAAATAGCTCTACACTATTTTATACTCGATCTTTGTTGCTGCGATGGCCTTTGATAGTTCGACAGCTATGTGCTTGGCCTCATTGACTGCTGAAACAGCCTGCCATAATTTGGCACTCAAATCTGTTTGCTGAATTAGCTTTACATATATTTCGTTACTTAGATCTGCTCGTCCAAATATCTTGCCATAGCTTTAGACATCAACCTAGGTATTTTTTTTCTGGACTTCATAAAAAAGCATATATGTTTTTCTTGTAATATCTAGTAGAATTACTAATTTGTATGTCTAACAGATGGACATGACTTGGATAACTTCTGCTCGAAGATTCTCCGCTGCATATGTCGAGGGGGTTGAAAACTTCATGAACATTATCAGAGCTGAGTACGGTGGTCCGAAATCAGATGTGCTCTGCCCGTGTAGCAGTTGTATGAATTCAGTTACAAGACCCTAGTCAACTGTGCAAAATCATATACACTTGTATGGGATGTCGGTCACATATACTAGGTGGGTTCATCATGGTGAAGCTGTGAACGTCAATGTTATTGACTACGTGAAAGCAGCAGATCACCATCTTGATCTGCCTGATTCTCAGGTGGAAGAGGAGGAGGAGGTGGTGGTGGCGGAGCCAGTGAGTTTGACCAACATTGAAACAATGCTATGAAATGCTCGTGCATTTCGTGAACTTTCACCTACAGAAGAAAAACGGTGGGCCCGCATGTTGGAGCAATGCAACATTGCTACCACCCCAGGAAATAAGCTGTCAGTATTCTCAGCTATGGTCACCTTTCTTCAGGTGAAGACATCTGAGCGGATGACCAACAAATCATTCGATGTGATGTTGGCTGCTTTCCGCAAATCTTTCCCAGATGCGTCTGAGCTGCCACACACCTATAGTAAAATGAAGAATTTCCTTCATGCAGTTGGAATTGGATATGATATGATCCATGTTTGTAAGAATAATTTTGTTCTGTTCCGGAAGGATTATGCCAACTTAAGTGAATGCCCAAAATGCAAATCATCAAGATGGAACGATGGCGATTCTGTGAAGAGGATTCCTCATAATGTTCTGAGATATTTTCCAATTACACCAAGATTGCAGAGGTTGTTTCATGATGCTAAAACAAGAGAGGATGTACTTTGGCATTCTAGGAAGCAGGAGAACAGAGATCAGAATGTAATGAGCCATCCATCTCATGGTAGTGAGTGGAAAAGCTTCGATGATAAACACAAAGAGTTTGCTGCTGACCTGAGAAACATTAGACTTGGCTTAGCTTCAGATGGATTTAACCCATTTGGCCACCAGAGCGCCACATATAGCATGTGGCCAGTGCTTGTTATCCCTTACAACATGCCTCCAAATGTCTGCACCAAAGAATCAAACTACATGATGGCCTTGCTCATCCTAGGTCCAAAAAGTCCTGGAAAGGATTTTGATTTGTTCATGGAGCCTCTTATGGAGGAACTTCAATAGCCATGGAAGGGTGTTCTCACTCGAGACCTATATAGCAGCCCACTAGCTGATTTCTTTCTGCGTGCTGTTATAATTTGGTGCATCCATGATTATCCGGCTTTGGGCACTATGTCAGGGAGAACGACACATGGTTACAATGCATGTGTTCACTGTGACAGGAATCCGCTGTCATACGCAATACTTAGCAAGATCTGTTACATTGGACACCGCCGTTTCCTTGCCAAGGACAAGCTGCATCCTAGAAAATACCGAATACATGTGTTCAATGCAAATCATGAAAACTGTGATGCGCCAAAGAGGCTCACCGCCGATGAGTTGCAAGTGGAATTAGAGAAGGTCAGGCATATTACACCAGGAAACCATCCTGGTAATGGTAGCGGGAAAAGGAAGTGTGGCAGTGTAGAAGAGAGATTATTGTTTACCCGCAGGTCCACTTTGTGGGACTTGGAGTATTGGAAAGATTTGGATCTGCGGCATAATCTTGATGTGATGCACATCGAGACAAATATATGTGACAGCATTATCGGCACACTTCTTAATATTGAAGGCAAGACGAAAGATACCTTAAAATCTAGGATTGAATTGACACACCTGGGTATCAGAAAGGATTTGCAGGTGCAAGATGAAGGTAAACCACGGGATATGGCACCAGCTGTGTACGTCTTGGACAAGGTAAAAAGAAAAGAATTCTGTGAGGTCCTATCACGTGTGAGATTCCCACATGGATTTGCTTCCAGCCCTGAAAGGAGAGTCAGTGCGGATGGAAACAAGGTACAAGGGTTCAAAACTCATGACTACCACGTCCTACTTCAAAGGGTTTTACCTATTATCCTTAGAGGATTGGGCCGCCCTGACTTATACAGAGCAGTTGCAGAGTTGGGACAATTCTTCAGGGAACTTTGCAGTAGGAATATCAGGATGGATGCTTTGGAGCGTCTTAGAGACAAGATACCAACTATTCTATGCGACCTTGAGAAGATATATCCTCCAGCCTTCTTTGATGTGATGGTGCATTTGGCTGTTCATCTACCTGATGAGGCACTACTTAGAGGTCCCGTACAGTATGGCTGGATGTACCCTATTGAAAGGCGGCTAGGCACTTTCAAGGACTATGTTAGGAACAGAGCTAGACCCGAGGGTTACATTGCAGAGGCCTACATTGCTACAGAAGCGTTGACATTCTGCTCAAAATACATTGAAACAGCAGATCAGCTTAGTAAAGAGGTGGGTGAAGACAATCCCAGGCTCAATGTTTTCGATGATTCTGTTCGAGTTACAGGGAGGAGTCGACAAGAGGACAAACCTAAAGATTTTGACAAAATGGTTTGGTATGTGTTGAATAACTGTCCTGAGATACTACCTTATATCAAGTAAGTGCAGTACTGCAGCTTATACATCATAATCTACTAAAGCATTCTTGTATATTTAGATGTTTGACGTGATCACTATGTTGTGCAGCATCTACAAAGAGGAGTTACTGCCGCAAAATCCAAGAAACATTGACAAATTGGTTATGGCAAGATTTGCGAAATGGTTCAAGGACCATGTAAGCTTTTGAAGTGCACTGTCAGTTTTTTAATATATTGAGTACATAACATGATCAGCTTGTCTATTTTCTAACCATAGGTTAATAAGATGCGGGAGGATGGGCAAGCAGTTGATGATGCCCTTTACTCACTAGCAATGGGTCCTGATACTCGGGTAAGACATTATGAATCCTACGTTGTTGGAGATGTGCGCTACACCACCCTTGCACGAGACGAAGGCGGGAAGACACAAAACAGTACCATCATGAGCACGGATACGTATGACAAAGAGACAACTGAAATGTATGCTAACATAACAGACATTGTTTAGTTGCAGTATATCTCCAGTTTCGAGGATCATTGGTGTGTGGTTCTGCTGTGCTGTCGTTGGTATAATCTGTTTTCCAAGATCGCAAAACCTAGAGCTGATGATTATTTCAAATCCATCAATGTCAAGGCGGTGTACTAGAACAACGAGCCTTTTATTTTGGCAAATCAAGCAACACAGATATTTTTCTTGGAAGACACATTTGCACGTAGCGATGACTGGAGAGTATTGCAAAGGTTTGAGCAGAGGAATTCATTTAATGAAGTTGCACAACAAGATGATGCTTACACTGCTCCTGATGTACAAGACAACACAGATGTTCCTAATATCTTTGAGAACCATCACATCAATGACGCCGGCGAAAAGATTGTCTATCGTGTTGTGGACATACAAGAGTTGATCAAGAAGAAGCCAACGTTTGAGGACGTTGAGGACGAAGAAGAAGATGACACCATGGGGAATTACGATTAAGATTGATACACATGGCGAAGATGTTGACGCTGCTGCTGCGGATGATGATTACATTGCTTTTGTCGTATTTTCCAGTTAGAAGTCGTTTTTTAATCTATTATGTGAAATTGTGTTTGCTATGACAACTGAAACCTGATGAACATGTTGTTTAGTATTTTGCTGTGAGAACATCACTTGTTATGTATGCTGATTTGTGTTTGGTGATTGTATGACAACTAAAACATGATGACATGGTTGTTTAGTTGTACTCATATTTGGCTGTGGAACTTGAATTTGATGACATAGTTTGCTGTTGGACTGCAATTTTCTCAATGTCTTCGAATGAGAACAAAGCTGACCCGATAGGGCCTCTGCTATTTATTTATTTATATGAGAAAAAGGGGATACCCCCTGATTTCCATTAATAGAAATCATTAGATGTTCACAACACTACGCCCAGCCAGCTACACATCACGAGTGCTACATACACTACAAATAAAGAGACAATCATCCTATAGAGCACATCGATTTTTCCCATTATCTTCACAAGCTCTTTCATCTCCTCATTGCTGTCAAGGCCGTTCAGCAGCTGTTGCTTGGCCATGATCAGAGGAACTGCATCTTTAACCTTCTGCTCTGCATCTTCCTCTTTTGCCATTCCTTCAGTTACTTGTCCAATACCCCAACCTGCTGGTATTGGGATTCCTCGGCTAACCAAATAATCAGCGTAGTTGCATTCCCCACATCAGCAACTTCCCAGAAATACAAATCACACGAGTCTTCCCTTTTCTGCATGAATCAAATTGGAAGATCATCAACCAAACTATTAAAAAAATCAGCAACTGAAAGCAGCAGAACAACACTTAAACATATTATTACCCCATGATTCGGGCATTTGTAGAAGACTCGGCCAGGGTTGCGGATTGTGGTTGAGACGCGACGGATGACTCTGCGTGATTTGTAGTAGTGGCACCACACCAACGGCAGCGGGTTGCGATGAGCAATCGGCTGTGGTGCGCGTGCCGACGGGGGTGTGATGAGACCCACAGGCAATGGTACGAGTGGCGACTTTGTGCATATCTGGTTGTTGCCTGCTGAAGAGCAGGTGGACGAGCAGCCAGCGGACATGGTTGCTGCGGCCAGAGCTTCTGATGCTAGGCAGAGTAAGTAGAGAAGAGGAGAAGCGAACGTTGGATATGTCAGTTTCATTACTTGCAGAGCAGCATAGCACCATATATAGTCATAGTCTAGGTTTGGATTTGAACCAGCTACAGGAGCACGTCTTTCTTTTTTCTAAAACTCAGCAACCTCTCTTTACTGGTACACTAGCTTGTTCTGTACGCCTTCCCAAGTCTATGATTTTCTTTCCCTTTTTTGCGAGGAAGGAAGGAGGAAAAAATTGAGAGTTCCTGGGACTCGAACCCAAGACCTCTCGGTTGAAAACCAAGGGTGCTAGTCACTTATGTGGCAAACGTTCCCTGTGAGGAGGACGACAGACGAACACATTTTCCTCGTAGTTTTCTTCCTATATATAAAAAAGTACGCTACTTGGTGTCCGCTTAGTCAACAAATGATTGTGCCAACCTTAACCGTTGGATTGACATTCAATGTTTGTCGCGTTTCTTCAGTCTCTTCATCCTCGAGCCACGAAAGCCAAACCAACGCCGGCGGGACCGCCTGCTCCCACCTCCCATGGCTGGCTGTGATCTTCCCCGGCTCCTGTTCGTTCCCATCCGAGGCCTCTCCATCGTCCTCCACCTTGGTTTGCTCACCGTGGTGCTGCCCTCTGGTGTTGTCAACATGGTCAACAACCGAGAGGAATAAGGAGATGACTGTACATGGTGAGGATGACAGTAGGGACCCAGCAGCGCACGCAGTAATTTTTGTTTTTTGGGACCCGTGGCCCATCTAGCCCAGGCTTTTATTTCATATGTTTAGCACATGACTAGCCCAGTTTGTTTTTTTCCTTACTGAAAATGGATAGCCAGCTATTTTGGTTTGCAGAATAACCAACGTAGGCCTACTTGCTTTTCTACGCCCCGCTGGGCCAGAAATCTTTCAAGACGAGGAGGGATGCATTTTGCCTAGAAAATGGGCTATAAGTAATAAAAATGAGCTATAAGTAATAATAAATGGGCTATAAAATGAAAAAATACAGCAAACAGGCAATTAGTTCCAAAATACTGTTTTCTGTCGGATTTTGATATTTTAAATTTCATTGTTTTTGTGCGGGTAAAATTTCATTGAATTTAAGTTAAGGTATATTTAGATTTAAAATTAATTTGAATCTGGCCAGAAATTTCAGGCTGTATGCTGTTTGGGACAGATTTGGAGGCTGACTTGTGGGTCTACTACGTTGACGTGTACTTTGGCTTTGTCAACTTAGTCGACAAACGATTCTAGCAGCAGTGACCGTTGGATGTTAATCCAACGGCCGTGCTGCTTCTTCAATATCTGATCTTCTTGCTCCAGCCGCCCAAACCAGCTCAGGTGGGACTGCCTGCTCCCGCCTCCCGTGGCCCGTTGTGCTGCCGCACAGGCCGCACCGCCACACCCTACTTCATTGCTGGCCAGGCCACACCTCTTGTTATTTTCCGGCGACGGAAGCTGGACCAGTATACCCTCGTACTCCCCACCGCATGGGAAACCATTGCCGAGTCTTCCCCAGTTCCATGTCGTTCCCTTCCTAGGCCTCGCCGTCGTCCACCACCATGGTGCTCTCGGCGTGGCCTGGTCAACGTGGTCAATGAACAACATCCATCGGCCGTGCACTGTACGGGAAAAATAATGATTCCTCCACCTGACAGCTGGGACCCACCGGAAGGGCCTCTGTATTTCGCAAAAAAAACGTTCCCCCCGCTGACATGTCGGACCCACCAGCTATATCTTCGCACGCAAGGAAGTGCCTCCTTATTACGCACAAAAAAATGAATACCCCCTGCTAGCTGGGACCCACCATAGTGGGAGGATGACTTGTGGGCCAACTAAGTTGACGGGGACGGAGGGCTTTGTCAACTTACTCAATATGAACGATTCTAGCTTCAATGACCGTACGATGTCCATCCAACGGCCGTAGTGCTTCTTCAACCTCTGGTCTTCTTGCTCCAGCCGCCCAAAGCAGCACCGGTCGTGCCGCATGCTCCTGCCTCCCGTGGCCGGCTGTGCTGCCGCGGAGGCCTCACCGCCCCTACTATTCCCACCGCTGGCCAGTCCCTGCGGCGACGGCAGCCTCACACCGCAGCCGAACTAGTGAACCCTCGTACTCCTCTCCACGTGGCCTTCCACTGCCGCGTCTTCCCCGGCTCCGCATCGTCCCCTTCCTAGGCCTCGCCGTCGTCCACCGCCATCGTGCTCTCGGCGCGGCCTGGTCAACGTGGTCAAGGAACGACTTCCATCGGACGTGGACTGTACGTGGAGAGGCTGACAGCTGGGTCCACGGCCGCAGCAAGGAAGTGCCTCCTTATTACGTGGAAAATAATGATTCCTCCACTTGACAGCTGGGACCCACTGGACGGGCCATTGTATTTCGCAGAAAAAACGTTTCCCCCTGACTGCTGGGACCCACCAGCTTTAGCTTCGCATGCAAGGAAGTGCGTCCGGGCAAAAAAACGATTCGCCCCCTGACTGCTGGGACCCACCAGCTACACCTTCGCACGCAAGGAAGTGCGTCTGAAAAAAAACGAATTGCCCCCTTGACTGCTGGGACCCACCGGCTACATCTTCGCACACAAGGAAGTGCGTCCAGGCAAAAAAACGATTCGCCCTCTGACTGCTGGGACCCACCAGCTACATCTTCGCAGGCAAGGAAGTGCCTGACAGTCGGGACCCACCTGGTCGAAGCGTACGTAGCGCTGTCATTCTGGTCGCGAACATGTACGTACATACTGGTCGATGTAGAGGCACGCACATGTCATAGTAGAGGCACGCACATGTCATAGTAGAGGCACGCATGTGTCATAGTAGAGGCCCGCACGTAGCATGTACATGTACATACAGCGGCCAGGGTGCAAGAAAGAAAATACGGCCACGTACGTGTACATACGGGCGGGGTCCTGAACGCCTACTCGCGCATACGTACGGCCAGGGCTCGTGTACATGGCTGGGTCGGAACGGAGAAACAGCATCGTCGTCGTGTGTCGTGTTCATTGGGAGGCAACGGGATGCGTCGTGTTCATGGGAAGGCAACGAAATGCGTCGTGTTCATCGGGAGGCAATGGAATGCGTGGGAGCCAACCGACTGGGTCGGAACGGAATGTGTGGTCGTGTTCATCGGCAAGGCTTGGACGAAACAGGCAATGGAAACGAGGCGTGTCCTACCGCAAAACGGAGGAAACAGACCTCCTATGTTTGGAATGGGGTCCTATTGATCGGGAGGAGTGTGGCGTACCACAAAACGGAGGAAACGGACATCCTACGGTCGAAACGGGGGTCCGGTTGATCGGGAGGGGTGTGGCGTACCGCAAAACGGACAAAACGGACCTCATATGGTCGAAATGGGGGTCCTGTTGATCGGGAGGGGTGTGGCGTACCGCAAAATGGACGAAACATACGTCCTACGGTTGAAACGGGGGTCCTGTTCATCGGGAGGGGTGTGGCGTACCGCAAAACGGGACTCCACGGGATACTGTTCATCTCCACCGTCGACATCCTCCAGCCTCCATGGGCTACCGTCGACCTCCTCCAACATCCACGGGCTACCGTCGACCTCGTCCAGCCTCCACGGGCTCCTGTTCATCCAGCCTCCACCGTGCTACTCCACCGGCTACTGTTCAACCACCCCTCCACGGGCACCCCTCCACCGTCTACTATTCATCCAGCCCTCCACACCAACGGGTCCTGTTCAGCCACCCCTCCACGGGCACCCCTCCACCGTCTACTGTTCATCCAGCCCTCCACACCACGGGGTCCTGTTCATCCAGAGGCAATGTCACCGTTCACAGTTCATCCACCCCCCCACAACGCTCACTGTTCATCCAATCGATCGACTTCAGTTAGCAGCAGTAGCGAAGGAATCGCTCGATCTGGTTCAATTAACAGCCATCGATCGATTGCTCGGGTTCAGTAACGCGTAGCCTACAGTGCAATCGATCGAGTTCAGTTAGAGCTAACGCCTCGCACACGCGCATACCTATACGAGAGAAACACGCATCGCTCGGCCCCCGACCTCCCACCGTAACCGGGAACTCCCCAAAATTTTCCTCCCCCTCGCTTCTACCACGGTTTTTTCCGTCATGGACGACCCAAAGAATGTCATGCAGTTGCGTCTCCAGCCCGTCCAGGATGAAAAGCCCATTTCCTGTCATGATTTTTTGTCATAGAAGTAGGAGCCCACCACATCTATGATGATACCGGGTTTTGTCACAATATCGTCATAGAAGTGTCATATGTATGACAGAAAAAAATTCCGTTCGGCCCAAAATGTCACGGATGTCTCTTTGTTTGTAGTGGGGGTAGGCGCGCCTCCTGCCTCGTGCCTTCCTCCCTTGTTTCTTGACGGCCACTCCAAGTCTCCTGGATCACGTTTGTTGAGAAAATCACGTTCTCGAAGGTTTCATTCCGGTTGGACTCCGTTTGATATTCCTTTTCTTCGAAACCCTAAAATAGGCAAAAAAATAGCAATTTCGGCTGGGCCTTCGGTTAGTAGGTTAGTCCCAAAAATGATATAAAAGTGTAAAATAAAGCCCATTAACATCCAAAATAGATAATATAATAGCATGGAGCAATCAAAAATTATAGATACGTTGGAGACGTATCACCACGCACGCCTGGATTGTCGGGTGGTCGTTCCGGCTTCTCCGGGGTTCAAGCAATAAGGATATAGCATTCAAAATAGATTCAATGTTTGTCTCTTTATCTTCTGCGGACAAGGACGCAGAGAAGACATTTGACAGTTTCAATATAATGCATATGATTTGGATAGATAGAATTTGGGGTAGAAGCATAGAAGAGGTTAGGGTCTGATCACATTCACTTAGGTGAAAAGATTCAAACATGAAGACATAGCTATAAGTGAATGTTGTAGAGGACAGAACACCAATATAAGTATATATCAATATGATACCAAATCAACATTGTGAAGATAAACATGAAGTCAAAACAATGTTGAAGACAAAACAAAATGTGAAGATTATGCAAGTGTGACACCAATTGAAAACACTTCAAACAAGAGTTTGGTGGTGGCGTTACCCACCGTATAGGAAGTATTAGACCCAGACACGGCGCACAATTATCATGGCACTCCAAAGTCAATTTCCGCATTAATGTTTTCACACTTAGAATGTATGTCTTCATTATTTGAAGATATACGTTACTTCGTGTGTTGCACATCTAAGTCATCTCATGCATAAGTGTCAGGATGTATGTCCAACTATAGGAGGTTCAAGGATTCTAAGATATTTAGCTCACACCGCAACTTGCAAAACCTTTTCTCATCCAAGGGCTTTGTGAAGATATCTGCCAATTGCTCTTTAGTGTTGATGTGAATGATGTCAATATCTTCCTTCATGACATGATCTCTGAGAAAGTGATGACGGATTTGAATGTGCTTTGTTTTTGAATGCTGAACTGGGTTGTTGGAAATCTTGATAGAGCTTTCATTGTCGCAGTAGGTTTCATTTAGATGGATGACATAGTCCTTGAGAGTTTGCTTCATCCACAGAAGTTGAGCGCAGCAATGTAGCGACCCGACCTCAGACGGTCAAGCCTCTGTGTTACTGTGCCATCCCTGGATCAGTATGCTGGCACACACAGTACATCAATGTATATATCAAAGTGCAATCACATGTATAAATAACGTAAAATGATATATACCTCATAATACTCAGCGGAAACAATCAAACGGGTGTGGAGTCCCATCAACGCCATCGGCAGGTTGAGTGTAGACCGTAACCCTGTATCGTAATTCTTACTCGTCGAGGAAATATCTGCAACATGATACGTTGCAGCCGTGTAGGTCAGTACATTGAATGTACCGGCAAGATCACAATAAAAAGAACAGATGATAAAACTATACTATATGCATTATGGCTTTGTGGCTCTGTATCTGAATTTTGTTTGCGTAAAAGCTGGTTTTATTTTACCTACATCAAAGGCAAAAGTGAAGTCTATACTATGGAGTTTTCTATCATGACATGGTTCCGCCAACCGATGTCTCATAGCCCAAAATCATCATAGGTTGCCCACAATTAAGTTATCAGTCCAGTGTTGAGAGTTCTGAGATAGATCCAAGTCCAGAGGCTCCAATTGTCCGTAACCGGGGACACGGCTAATCGATTAGGTTTAAACACTCTACAGAGGTTTGTACACTTTACCCGCAAGATTCGATCCCTCTCTTTACGTTATCGCACTTCAGGGTGTTTGAGAACAAGATGACCGAAACATGGTCTTCCGAAGAGTTCCTCTGACCACTGTCCGGTGCTCATCCAATCCTACCGTAGTTCTACATCTGCTAGCACCGTCCCAGCCAGAGTCACAACTAAGGTCAACCAAGCCAGAGCCCATAGTGACTTGCGGTTGCACAGGTAAGCTTCCGGGCATGAAGTATTCTTCCGTCTCTTTGAGTCTGGGTGAAGCTTTCCGCAAGATGTCATGGCGCTTCTCCATGCATCCCGGCCAACCACTGGTTTCTCCAGGGTGCCCGTCAACCGTCCTTCACCCAGTAGTGTGTATTGAATTCTTGTCTCGAGTCTTGAAGTCTTGAGGCCTTGAAAATGCAGTCCTTGCAGATGCCATCATGGAGTTGTGGTCATTGACGTAGAGTCCTCCTTCTTCACACCACTCTCGAGCACTCATACCAAACCCCGTCTACTATAGCGTAGCATTAAAATAAATAACGTCCCGGGCTTGGTAACAGGGTGATGGGTTCCTACCTCATGCATACTAATCAACTACAAGAATTCAATATCACTACTGGAGGGATTGTTGCGAAGATGACACTAAATGCAATAAAACATAGGTATGAAAGCATGGTCAAAGTGAACTTGCCTGGTAATACTTGATGAAGATAACAACGCTGTCAGAAAATGACTTGGTAGAACTAATCGTCACTCCGTTTAAAATCTATATAGTCAAACATAGCATTCACATAAGCAAACATCCTAGCAAACAATTTTAGCACTCGAAATAAAAATCAAAACAGCAAGGAAAATCGATAATAAAACTCAAACAAAAATCAAAAGAAACTTCAAATAAAACTACAAAGAAAACTACTAACGAAGATCTATGACTTTGCTACAAACATCTAATATAGTTTTGCCGTAAGTAAAAATTTAACAACAATTAAAATACTAAACTAATAAATTAACAGAAAATAAAATGTAAAATAACTAATTTAACAGAAAGTATTTTTTTTCCATAAAATTTTATTTGCAAAAAGAAACAAATAAAAAGCTTTTATAAAACACTAACTATGACCTAAACAAGTTTTCATATAAAACTAAGAAATTTTTTTTTAAATAAAAACAAAATTTTCTTTTGTTGACTAACAGAAACAAAACTAAATTTTTCAAGAGTGAAAAAAAGAAATAATTTGAAACTAATAAAAACAATAAAGAAAAGACTAAACCAAAACTATAAATAAAACAGTACTGTTTTGCTAAAAACCTAATTTAAATTAACCTGAAAATAAAATACTAAATACTACTGGATAAACAAGGGTCCTAGAGACCAGGAGCAAAAAGAATTAATTAAAAACCTATTTTTAAACTCCCGGAATAAGCAAAACAAGCTTTAATTCAAATCTGATCTAACTCAATTTTTATAAATCCAAACATAGACAAATTATATATTTTTGGAAACTATAAGAAAATTGTGATCTAACGCAAAAAGAATCAGCATCATTGGACTTCTAGATCAAAAGTTATAAGCTAAACAAGAACGGAACTAAATCTGTTACGAAAATAAATCTGAAAACGAAAACGGAGTTACCTGTACGTGAGGCAGAGATGGTAGGAAGGAGATGGCGATGTGGAGGGCTGCTCCGGCGAGGGGGGGCGAGGTCGCC
>NC_041382.1:254448680-254525604 GCF_002162155.2 Triticum dicoccoides
AAATAAATCTGAAAACGAAAACGGAGTTACCTGTACGTGAGGCAGAGATGGTAGGAAGGAGACGGCGATGTGGAGGGCTGCTCCGGCGAGGGGGGGCGAGGTCGCCGGCGAGGGTGGGGGTGGCGGAGGAGGGGGTCGGCGCTAGGGAAGGTGGCGCTGGGCGATGGGGAGGTTCCAGGAGAGCTCCTGGTGAGCGTTTCTAGGCAGGAAAAGGAGGACGGTGGCGAGAAGGCTACGGGCAGGGAGGGGGCGTGGTGATGGGAGGAATGGAACGAGGAGAGGGAGGGGGTTTTATAGGCGGTCTCGGGAGGCGCTGGGATGGAAAGACGAGGGAGATCGGGAAGCTGGAGATTCCTGTCTCCATGGATATGGAAAGCTTCTGTAACGTGAGAGGAAACAGAGGAAGGAGATGATCTCTTGTTGGGCTAGAATAGGAAAGTGCTTAATGGGCCAGGTTTTTCCTAATAAAAACGATTCCATTCCTATTTTTAAAATTAGGAAACTAAAACAATAAAAAGGGAAAAGATCTAGAAACAAATCGGAATAAACGAAACGGGATCAAATCCTACTAGTATTAGGAAAAAGGAAAAGGAGCGGCTCCCTGGCTCCCTTGGTGCGGCGCGTGTGATGGCCTTGTGGCTGGCCGGTGGTTTTGGCGGCTTGGGCCTTTGGCCCAAGGCGCTGCGGTATTTTTTTTTTTTTAAACAAAAATTTCAGAGAACTATAAAAAATGACTAAAACTTTTATATAAGAATATAATATACCAAAATTTGCAGAAAAAGATTTTCTACAACCTGGACATTATTTTAGCTTCAAATAAAATTCACAAAAATTCTAATAATTCACACAGTGTTACTGGTCCAATAAAATCCAATAAAAATCATTTTTAAAATACCAAAATGACTTCAAATTAATTTCTCTCCAATTTTCTGATGTAGGGAATCATGTTACCCTATTTTCCATATATTTTGTTTTTGGAGAAAAATAATTTGAATAAAACTCAAATAACTCCAAATTGAAAATAAATTCAAAAGAACTTTGAATTTAATTCTTTGAAACTCCCAACTCATATTTCATATGATTTGAAGAAGTCATTTTATCTTCGCTCGTGAAAATCACTGAGTTGCATGAAGTTTATGAATTAGAAAATATTTCCAAATGAAATTCAAATATTTTCAACACCCCTTTTTCATTTAAATGGAAGAAGTCATGTTATCCTCTCTCCAGGGTTTTGTGATGAGAAATATTTGAATTCACGGAGATCAGAAAGCAAAAATGAAAGTTTGGGAAAGTCCTTTTATTCCCTCTCATTTAACTTTCAAAAAGTTTCAAATTTCACTCAATCAATCACACAACAATTCAAACAAACAAACAAATCTATCTATTTATTATAACATTCCAAAATTTAGAATTTTGGGATGTTACAAATCTACCACCCTTAAAATGAATCTCGTCCTCGAGATTCGGAGAGGCTAGCAAGAAATAGGTTAGGGGTTGGGGTCTTCTAGCAAATGTCTTGGTCAGAAAGGTCAGGGGTGCTACCACACTTAAAAACAAGGTCATGGTTCCAATAAACTCAGCTATTTCCTCTGGAGTGTTGACAATGTATGTCTCTTCACATATCCTACAATAGCTCCTTCTCCAAAGCTCTTCTGTCAGAAGCATAGAGTTTTCCTCAGAATCTTGGGTCGGTTCGTCAAAGTTGTGGTTCGTCCGAGACTGGATCTTCTTAGCTGATAGGTCCGTGTCCATTCTAGTCAACTATTGAAATACTCATGGTGGTCTACAATTTATGGTTTCTCCTGCAGAAAACGGGTCTGGGTTGAACCTCACCGTATAACCTACAATTGGCAACGGTTGCCTGCAAAGGGGTTCCATCGTCCTACCATTCTATGGTTTCATGGCTTATCGCGTCGACACCCTTCAAAGGTTTTTGAGGCTCTCTGATTTTCCATCAACATATGATAGTTCCTGATAGAAGTCTTCGGTATGGGGGCCAATCCATCCCGTACTTGAATCATTACCACATACGTAAACAGTGAATCACGTATTCTAACACTTGGGCATACTCACAAGCATTGCAGAATTTCTCTTGTTCTCGAACTAGGTTCGAGTAAATCCATGGTTTCTGCAAGCCAAACAAAACATCTATCGTCACTTCACCACTCTCAGGTTTTTGCGTAACCTCCTACGAAACATATGCTGATTGGATTACTGACTCTTCCAAATTGATTCCTTTATCAAGGTTACATCTGTTCCTTTTCAAAATCCTGGGCCTGTGGGTTATGGCCCACTTCAACACTAGTGCAGCTTTAACTCATCCTTGGAGTAACTCTCATGTTACACCTCCTTTAATTCCAGTAGTACTCTGTTTCTTCATACCATCATATCAAAAGTAAAACTCCAACTTATTTTGTCCAGCTTCCTTCTATGGACCGTCATGAATAACACATTTCTTTCTTCATTGATCCTGTGGTTTTACGAAGTACTACGGCACCAAAGACAAATGCACTAGTTTATCCATAAATCTCATTTTTCATATCAATCCTTTAGTACATCCTTAACCATTTTTCGTGAATCCAAATTCCAAAAGTTTATTACAAATGTCGCCACCCACATGGTTCGGTATGGTCAGACATTACTTCTAACTTTATTTATTTATCTTTCTCGAGGATTCTTCAGTCCCACTGGAATTGTGCGACATGCGCCTTGAAATCTTCAATCTTCTGTTTCATCGTGGTGGCCTTGAGCTTGACCTCCATCATCTCTGCATGCACTTCGCTTAGGTATTCCTGAGTATAACGGAGTCTTGCTTCAAGTATTTCTCCGATCTGGCGTATGGCTTCCATGGCTGCTTCACGAACAGCATCGAAGAAAGTTGCTTGTGGCACACGTGAAATGAAAAAGTACTGCCCCATCATCTTTGGGCAAACTCCTTTCAAATGGTGGAGGTGTACCTCCACATACCAAAGTTCCACTCCCTTTTGCATGAAAGGGTAGCCTTTGTAGATTGCATCTCCTTCAAGGTGAATATGCTTCATCATGTCCTTCAGGATCTTCGGGTAATCATGATCACTTGTCAGGGTCATGATTGTTTCCGGACCTTTAAGGAAAGACTCATAAAGGGTCGTCATCTGCAGTTGTGAAACAGAAATGATGCTCAGAATAAGGTACTTATCCCCTGGGGCATACATTCATATCATCCAAACAGAACTTCAAACTCAATTTCCAATTTCCTGTTTATGCATCACAACTCATCTTCTTCCATGTTCCTCAAGAATATTAATTTCCAAGATAAGATAAAATATGACAACTCCTTAAAGCTTTTCAGCATGTGACATTACAACTTTATTGAGTCATGAACTATTACAATCTCAGAGTAATCTATTACATAACTCAACTCATTGAGCTCATGAAATTGCTTTCTACTACTCTTATTATCCATATCAAAATTCCAGCTACTCAACTCCAGCTTTCATCTTGTCGGGACTTTTAATAGCATAATGTCCTGCCTCCTTGCAGCGAAAACAAATGACTTCTGACATGTCTCGGGGCTTCTTTGTGATTATGCGTGCTCCTTGGATTCTTGGCTTCTTTTCTGGACATTTACTAGCGTAATGACCTAAATCCTTGCACCTGTAACAGGTGATATGACTCAAGTCCTTCTCTGCAAAAATTGTGTTGTTCTCGGGTTGCCTTCTTTTTCTCTTCCTGGATTTCTCTGTAATGAGCAGAGTTTCTATTTCCCGAGGATCAAACTTCACTACTGCTCTCGGGAAATATCCCAGATACTCCTTTATTCCCTTGGGGCAGTACTGCGAAAAATGTCCTTCTTCTCCACATGAATAGCAGGCATTGGAGTAAAATCTGTTGAGGCCTTCTCCATCAGGGTCTTCAACACATTCCTTCATCACAGGTTCTTTCATAACTTCTCGGAGGGCTTCTTTCATTCCTTCTTCCTGCTCCTGAATAGTTTGTTGCACCATGGGGTAAATGTGACACTGGGTCGGGTAGTGGGTGGTTCCTTCACACAAGAAACAAGTCACCTGACTAGTTCGGCATTCCTCAGCTGGGTGTTTCTCCTCACAATGAGGGCATCCATCCTTGTGTTCCTCCTGGGTGTGTCCTATTTCTCCGCAAATCTTGCAGGCACAAGGTTTATTTCTTGGTGTATCATGGTGCTTCCGGGTAAGACGTGATCTCAACAGGGTCTTCTTGAATTCCTCCCAAGTTCTTGCTCCCTTAAATCCTTGTATGGCTTGATGCATTTTCCACCAGGTTGCAGCACTTTCTGTAAAGCACTGAAGAGCGTATTGAACCTCATACTTCCTTGGAATCAAATTGCTCCCGAAGTGATTTTCCATGTTCTGAATCCATAGCTCTGCCTCCGGCTGAGTCTTCGGTTCAAAGAATATCAGTCCAACTTCATTCATCATCTATGGGGTTCAAAAGTTTTGGGATGAGATATGAGAGAGGCGGGGAGGGATATACACACAATACAAACAATAGTTTTTGAAGAGACAAGTTTTACTTTGTGGCTGTCGGAAAACATTAAACAAATGACAGCTCACAAATCGTTGTATCTAACGTAAGTGTGTAACAGGGGTTTGGTCTTCTAAAGGTCAAATCTCTTCAGATCCTTCAAGTTTTCGGAGTCTTCAACTGTTGTAGCTTCTAATACATGGTGAAATCCTCTTTACTCTGAAAGGGTCATCAATTCCTTCTTGGAGCGTCTTCAGTTGATCCTCCGGTTGATTAAAAGGGAAAAGGGGTATATTCTAACTATTTGAGGTGAGAGTGTCAGAAGAGATGAGAAGTAAGAGTCTTTTTGTAAATAGAGTTTTTGAGATATCCTGTCCTAGGGCTTTCCGATGTCTAGGGTCACGTCCTACAGTCAACATGTGCTCTAATACCATTTCTGTAGCGACCCGACCTCAGACGGTCAAGCCTCTGTGTTACTGTGCCATCCCTGGATCAGTATGCTGGCACACACAGTACATCAATGTATATATCAAAGTGCAATCACATGTATAAATAACGTAAAATGATATATACCTCATAATACTCAGCGGAAACAATCAAACGGGTGTGGAGTCCCATCAACGCCATCGGCAGGTTGAGTGTAGACCGTAACCCTGTATCGTAATTCTTACTCGTCGAGGAAATATCTGCAACATGATACGTTGCAGCCGTGTAGGTCAGTACATTGAATGTACCGGCAAGATCACAATAAAAAGAACAGATGATAAAACTATACTATATGCATTATGGCTTTGTGGCTCTGTATCTGAATTTTGTTTGCGTAAAAGCTGGTTTTATTTTACCTACATCAAAGGCAAAAGTGAAGTCTGTACTATGGAGTTTTCTATCATGACATGGTTCCGCCAACCGATGTCTCATAGCCCAAAATCATCATAGGTTGCCCACAATTAAGTTATCAGTCCAGTGTTGAGAGTTCTGAGATAGATCCAAGTCCAGAGGCTCAAATTGTCCGTAACCGGGGACACGGCTAATCGATTAGGTTTAAACCCTCTGCAGAGGTTTGTACACTTTACCCGCAAGATTCGATCCCTCTCTTTACGTTCTCGCACTTCAGGGTGTTTGAGAACAAGATGACCGAAACATGGTCTTCCGAAGAGTTCCTCTGACCACTGTCCGGTGCTCATCCAATCCTACCGTAGTTCTACATCTGCTAGCACCGTCCCAGCCAGAGTCACAACTAAGGTCAACCAAGCCAGAGCCCATAGTGACTTGGGGTTGCACAGGTAAGCTTCCGGGCATGAAGTATTCTTCCGTCTCTTTGAGTCTGGGTGAAGCTTTCCGCAAGATGTCATGGCGCTTCTCCATGCATCCCGGCCAACCACTGGTTTCTCCAGGGTGCCCGTCAACCGTCCTTCACCCAGTAGTGTGTATTGAATTCTTGTCTCGAGTCTTGAAGTCTTGAGGCCTTGAAAATGCAGTCCTTGCAGATGCCATCATGGAGTTGTGGTCATTGACGTAGAGTCCTCCTTCTTCACACCACTCTCGAGCACTCATACCAAACCCCGTCTACTATAGCGTAGCATTAAAATAAATAACGTCCCGGGCTTGGTAACAGGGTGATGGGTTCCTACCTCATGCATACTAATCAACTACAAGAATTCAATATCACTACTGGAGGGATTGTTGCGAAGATGACACTAAATGCAATAAAACATAGGTATGAAAGCATGGTCAAAATGAACTTGCCTGGTAATACTTGATGAAGATAACAACGCTGTCAGAAAATGACTTGGTAGAACTAATCGTCACTCCGTTTAAAATCTATATAGTCAAACATAGCATTCACATAAGCAAACATCCTAGCAAACAATTTTAGCACTCGAAATAAAAATCAAAACAGCAAGGAAAATCGATAATAAAACTCAAACAAAAATCAAAAGAAACTTCAAATAAAACTACAAAGAAAACTACTAACGAAGATCTATGACTTTGCTACAAACATCTAATATAGTTTTGCCGTAAGTAAAAATTTAACAACAATTAAAATACTAAACTAATAAATTAACAGAAAATAAAATGTAAAATAACTAATTTAACAGAAAGTATTTTTTTTCCATAAAATTTTATTTGCAAAAAGAAACAAATAAAAAGCTTTTATAAAACACTAACTATGACCTAAACAAGTTTTCATATAAAACTAATAAATTTTTTTTTTAAATAAAAACAAAATTTTCTTTTGTTGACTAACAGAAACAAAACTAAATTTTTCAAGAGTGAAAAAAAGAAATAATTTGAAACTAATAAAAACAATAAAGAAAAGACTAAACCAAAACTATAACTAAAACAGTACTGTTTTGCTAAAAACCTAATTTAAATTAACCTGAAAATAAAATACTAAATACTACTGGATAAACAAGGGTCCTAGAGACCAGGAGCAAAAAGAATTAATTAAAAACCTATTTTTAAACTCCCGGAATAAGCAAAACAAGCTTTAATTCAAATCTGATCTAACTCAATTTTTATAAATCCAAACATAGACAAATTATATATTTTTGGAAACTATAAGAAAATTGTGATCTAACGCAAAAAGAATCAGCATCATTGGACTTCTAGATCAAAAGTTATAAGCTAAACAAGAACGGAACTAAATCTGTTACGAAAATAAATCTGAAAACGAAAACGGAGTTACCTGTACGTGAGGCAGAGATGGTAGGAAGGAGACGGCGATGTGGAGGGCTGCTCCGGCGAGGGGGGGCGAGGTCGCCGGCGAGGGTGGGGGTGGCGGAGGAGGGGGTCGGCGCTAGGGAAGGTGGCGCTGGGCGATGGGGAGGTTCCAGGAGAGCTCCTGGTGAGCGTTTCTAGGCAGGAAAAGGAGGACGGTGGCGAGAAGGCTACGGGCAGGGAGGGGGCGTGGTGATGGGAGGAATGGAACGAGGAGAGGGAGGGGGTTTTATAGGCGGTCTCGGGAGGCGCTGGGATGGAAAGACGAGGGAGATCGGGAAGGTGGAGATTCCTGTCTCCATGGATATGGAAAGCTTCTGTAACGTGAGAGGAAACAGAGGAAGGAGATGATCTCTTGTTGGGCTAGAATAGGAAAGTGCTTAATGGGCCAGGTTTTTCCTAATAAAAACGATTCCATTCCTATTTTTAAAATTAGGAAACTAAAACAATAAAAAAGGAAAAGATCTAGAAACAAATCGGAATAAACGAAACGGGATCAAATCCTACTAGTATTAGGAAAAAGGAAAAGGAGCGGCTCCCTGGCTCCCTTGGTGCGGCGCGTGTGATGGCCTTGTGGCTGGCCGGTGGTTTTGGCGGCTTGGGCCTTTGGCCCAAGGCGCTGCGGTATTTTTTTTTTTTAAACAAAAATTTCAGAGAACTATAAAAAATGACTAAAACTTTTATATAAGCATATAATATACCAAAATTTGCAGAAAAAGATTTTCTACAACCTGGACATTATTTTAGCTTCAAATAAAATTCACAAAAATTCTAATAATTCACACAGTGTTACTGGTCCAATAAAATCCAATAAAAATCATTTTTAAAATACCAAAATGACTTCAAATTAATTTCTCTCCAATTTTCTGATGTAGGGAATCATGTTACCCTATTTTCCATATATTTTGTTTTTGGAGAAAAATAATTTGAATAAAACTTAAATAACTCCAAATTGAAAATAAATTCAAAAGAACTTTGAATTTAATTCTTTGAAACTCCCAACTCATATTTCATATGATTTGAAGAAGTCATTTTATCTTCGCTCGTGAAAATCACTGAGTTGCATGAAGTTTATGAATTAGAAAATATTTCCAAATGAAATTCAAATATTTTCAACACCCCTTTTTCATTTAAATGGAAGAAGTCATGTTATCCTCTCTCCAGGGTTTTGTGATGAGAAATATTTGAATTCACGAAGATCAGAAAGCAAAAATGAAAGTTTGGGAAAGTCCTTTTATTCCCTCTCATTTAACTTTCAAAAAGTTTCAAATTTCACTCAATCAATCACACAACAATTCAAACAAACAAACAAATCTATCTATTTATTATAACATTCCAAAATTTAGAATTTTGGGATGTTACAAGCAAGATCTAGCAACAATGTATTCAGATTCAGAAGTGGAGAGTGACACACGATTCTTCTTCTTTGAAGACAAACAGACAAGAGATCATCCAAGAAAGTGACATGTGCCTGACGTAGACTTGAGATCAACCTTGTCACCAGCATAGCCAGCATCTGAGAATCCAACTAGATCAAACTCTGAGCCCTTTGGATACCATAATCCTAGTGTTGGGGTGTAAGCCAAATATCAAAGAATTCACTTCACAGCTAAGTAATGCGACTCCTTTGGTGCCGCTTGGAATCGGGCACACATGCAAACACTAAGCATGATATCTGGCCTAGATGCACACAAATAGAGTAAAGAACCAATCATGGAGCGGTATACGTTTTGATCGAACTCTTTACCATTGTCGTCGGGTCCCAAATGACTTTTGGTTGGCATTGGCGTCGTGCATTGCAAACTTCTTCAGGCAATCTTTGAGGTATTTCTCTTGAGATATGAAGATGTCGTTGCTTTGCTGACGGATTTGAAGACCAAGGAAGAACTTCAGCTCACCCATCATGGACATCTGATATTGCTCTTGCATCATGTGTTCAAACTCATCACTGTATCTTTTGTCAGTGCAGCTGAAGATATTGACATCCACATAGATTTGGCATACAAACAGTTCACCATCATATGTCTTCGTGAAGAGTGTAGGATCTAGGGAACCAGGTTTGAAGCCTTTGCTCTTCAGGAAGTCTTTGAGTGTGTCATACCAAGCATGAGGGGCTTGTTTTAGGCCATACAGTGCCTTGTTGAGCTTGTAAACCATATCAGGATGTTTTGGATCTTCAAAGCCAGGTGGTTGTGCAACATACACTTCTTCTTCAATCTTGCCATTGAGAAACGCACTCTTAACATCCGAGGATGTTGTGACGGTTGGCATAGGCTAGCAGAATGCGAATGGCTTCAAGTCTAGCCACCAGTGCGAATGTTTCATCGAAGTCAATTCCTTCAACTTGAGTATATCCTTGAGCAATGAGACGAGCCTTGTTTCTGACAACTTGACCATGCGCATCTTGTTTGTTGCGATAGATCCATTTTGTGCCTATGATATTGTGCTTGTGAGGATCAGGACGCTTGACCAGTTCCCATACATTGTTCAGCTCGAACTGTTAAAGCTCTTCTTGCATAGCTTGCATCCATTCAGGTTCCATGAAGGCTTCAACAACTTTCTTCGGTTCAGATATGGACACAAATGCAAAGTGCCCACAAAAATTTGCTAGCTGAGTTGCTCTTGAATGAGTAATGGGACCAGGCGCATTGATGCTATCAATTATCTTCTCAATCTGTACTTCATTTGCAACACGATGATGAACTAGACGAAGATTTTGCTCTTGCTGATCATTGTCTTCATCTTCAGCATTGGCTTCAGGCTGAGCAGAGTCTTCAAGTTGATTTGGTGCAGAAATGATAAGTTCCTCTTCAGCCTGTGCCTTTGAAGGTATGATTTCTCCAATACCCATAAGCTTGATTGATTTACTAGGAGGGACTGCATCTAACACATTTGGCAGGTGCTCTCTTTGTGAGCTGTTAGTTTCGTCGAACCGCACATCCACAGTTTTAACCACTTTATAGTGAAAGAGGTTGAAGATTCTGTAGGAGTGCGAATCCTTTCTGTAACCAAGCATAAAACCTTCATGTGCTTTCGATGCAAATTTTGACGTGTGATGTGGATCCTTGATCCAGCACCTGGCACCAAATACTCTGAAGTAGCTTACATTTGGCTTCTTACCAGTCAGTAGTTCATATGATGTCTTCTTTAGAAGCTTGTGAAGCTAAATACGGTTGATGACATGGCACGCAGTATCAATGGCTTCAGGCCAGAACTTGCTTGGAGTCTGGTACTCATCAAGCATCATCCGAGCCATCTCAATGAGTGTTCTGTTCATGCGCTCCACGATGCCATTCTGCTGAGGTGTGTATGGAGCTGAGAATTCATGAGTGATGCCCAATGTATCAAGATAAGTGTCAAGGTCGGTGTTCTTGAACTCTGTGCCATTGTCGCTTCTTATGTGCTTGATCTTGATGCCATAGTTTGTCATGGCACGGTTTGTGAATCGTCTAAAGACATCCTGCACTTCAGCCTTGGAGAGAGTTATATGCACCCAAGTATATCTAGAGTAATCATCAAGAATAATGAAGCCATAGAGACAAGCAGTGGTAGTAAGAGTGGAGTAATGAGTAGGGCCGAATAGGTCCATGTGAAGCAGCTTGAAGGGATGTGATGTCATCATGATTGTCTTCGAAGGATGCTTGGCCCTAGTCATCTTCCCGGCTTCATATGCACCACATAGATGATCCTTCTTGAGCTTAACGCCCTCGATGCCTACGACGTGCTTCTTCTTTGCGAGGGTGTACAAGTTCCTCATGCCAGCATGCCCTAGCCTCTGATGCTAGAGCTAGCACTCTGAAGCTTTTGCTAGAAGACATATGGCCAACTGTGGTCCTGCTGAGAAATCTAGCATGTACAGATCACCTTTTCGGTATCCTTTAAAGACTAGAGACTTGTCAGATTCCATTAAAACAAGGCAATGATATTTTCCAAAAATCACAATCATGTTCAAGTCACAAAGCTTTGAGACAGACATTAAGGTGAAACCAAGGGATTCAACAAGCATCACTTTATCTGTGTGCTGATCCTTTGAGATTGCAACTCTACCTAGACCCAATACCTTGCTTTTACCAGTGTCAGCAAATGTGATACGACTCTTGTCATACGGATGTAAGGTTGAGTCCATGAGAAGACTTCGATCTCCAGTCATGTGGTTAGTGCATCCACTATCAATAATCCATTATGAAGCAGCTAGTGTCATACCCTACAGTGTAGTTAAGGGGATAGGCTTCACGAATAGTATTGTGAAGCATAAACATTTGATGAGCAAGTGGATTATGAAAGCTCAGATCCAGGTTAGGACTGATAGAATGATTGGAAAGCGATTCAGGAACAAAATACATAGTAAGACCATTTGGTCATTTTATCTTGCGCCCCACAAGATGTTTTAGGTCCCAGCAATTGCATCCGACGCCTTTGATTTTCGGCTGGAGACCTTTCCCTGCAAAAGAGAGTTAAACTTTCTTAACCACCCACATCTTCAGGGGTGGCTTCGAAGCAATGAGTCTAAGTGCAACATCTGAGAACTTTGGCTTTGGAGCCCTAGCAAATAGTCTTGCAGGGGGTGAATAATACTCATAAGAATAAGCAAAATAATTCTTGGTCTTATGAACATGGCGGTTTGAAGAAACACGCTCATATTCATGGGCCTGAGTATGGTTTCCCTACAAAACATTTGTGTTAGGGTGACTCTGGTGAGTCCTCTGTCCGTATGAAGCCTTTGGTCCGGGGTTTGTCTTCATCCCAGCTGGTGTCATGATGACATTCACCTGAAGATTTTCAAGACGACTCTTGGGCGCCTAGATCTTCTTCAAAGGTGGTCCATTCCTGTAGTTAGTACCAATATACCTGGCAAACACTTCACCATTCTGATTCTTAAATAGTTTATAATTTGCATCAAAGGATTCATCAATGATAATCGGTTAGCACAAGTGAAGCCAGATAAGGTATATGGATCCACTGAAGGTCCCTTTGCAGCAACCCATGTGGTTTTGGGGTACTGCTCAGGCTTGCAGTAAGAACCATCAACGTTCATTTTCTGTTTGAACCCAACACCCTCTTTCCTAGGATTTCGGTTCAGAATCTGTTTCTTGAGGACATCACATAGTGTCTGGTGCCCTTTTAGACTTTTGTACATTCCTGTCTCAAGCAATGTCTTCAACCTAGCATTCTCATCAGCAATAGTAGTGGTATCCTCAGCAGAGGGGTTAGTTACCACATCAGCGGTTGAATATATTGCAATAGTAGTAGCAGTAGAACATCCAGCAACAGGAGTAGCGTTATCACGCTTGAGGCATTTTAGACATGGTGGTTCAAATCCTTCCTGAGCGGGACCGATCTGTTGAGCGTGATGTGACTCATTCTCTTTTTGAAGATCTTCATGAGCCACTCTCAAGTTCTCAAGTTGTTGCTTCCTTTGAAGATAATCGTAGGAAAGCTTTTCATGAGTAGTTGAGAGTGTTTCATGACGACTGTCAAGTTCTTCGTACTTAACATGAATATTTTTAATGTCTTCAATTAAGGACTGAGTTCGAGTCATTTTTGCGTCCAACAGGTCATCGCTTCTGTCTAACAATTTTTGAATATGTTCCATAGCAGTCTGTTGCTGTGTTGCAATTTTAGCAAGTGTTTTGTAGCTAGGTTTAGATTTACATTCAGATTCATCTTCACTAGATGTTTGATAGTGAGCATCGTGTGAGTTTACCTTGGCACCACATGCCATGAAGCAGTAGGTGGGAGCAGAGTCATCCTCATTAGCATCAGCGTAAGTGAAGAGGCCTTCGTCTTCAGTATTGAAGATGGACTTGGTGACGTATGCTGAAGCTAAAGCTAGGCTTGCCACGCCTGAATCAGAATCCTCTTCGGACTCCATCGCCACCTCCTCAGATGCAGATTCCTCCTCTGAATCCATTTCCTTGCCAACAAACACACAACCCTTGCTAGATGAGCTCTTCTTGTGTGATGAAGACTTTGACGAAGACTTGGAAGAAGACTTTGAGGATTTCTTCTTCTTCTTGTCATCAGAATCATATTCCTTGCTCTTCTTCTTCTTCTTCTCATTGTCCCATTGAGGACATTCAGAGATGTAGTGACCAGGTTTCTTGCACTTGTGGCACGTTCTCTTCGTGTAGTCATGGGAGGAAGCTTCATCATTTCTTGAGCTGGATCTTGAAGACTGTCTGGAGCCTTTCTTCTTGGTGAACCTTTGGAACTTCTTCACGAGAATGGCAAGATCATTTCCATTGTCTTCAGGATCCTCAGAGCTGCAGTTAGATTCTCCTTCAGATGAGGAAACAACCAATGATTTCAAAGCGCGAGCTCGGCCATAGTTGGGACCATAGATATCTCTTTTCTCAAATAGGTGGAACTCATGTGTGTTGAGCCTTTCAAGTATGTCAGGCGGATCGAGAGTCTTTAAGTTACTCCTTATCCTCACGACCTTCTGATCTGAGTCATCTTATCTTTTCTACGGGGTTAAGAACTAGGCTTCTCTTCTATCTCTCAGGATGACGTGTTACTAAACCGTAGTTGCCTAGGATTGTTGAGTTCAAGCCTCAGTTCAGTTCCTACTACTTCCTTATGTTCATAGCTGGCCTTAGAACCTTGATATTGTGATGTTGAGTGGTTATGCCACCATTTTTGCAGGTTGTCTCAAATCTTTTGAGTAATTACAGCCGTTATGCTGTCCGAGTCATCCCAGGTTTCTAAATAGTCTGATGCATTTGCAAATCCATTCTTTCTGTTTCTGCTCTCTCTTTGGGCCAGATTAACCACACTAACCGGTGTGTTGAGGTACCACTGCCTCAGCATTTATGTTAGAGCTATTATTATGACCCTAGTTGTCTTAGAGAACCTCTCAGTAATCTAGCCATGTTTTGTGTCCCAGCGTGATGATTCTGGAAACCATTCTCGAAAGCATCCCGTGATGCCACTTAGTAATAGGCATTCTACTCCTGGGTTTTTGAACCCGAGATTCACCCTACTTACTTCATGTTGATAGTGTTTGCTCGTTCCTTTAGGTTATTAGTAACCTTTGCATTAGTCCTCGAGTTCCGTGGTATTTCCTTCTTCCAAATACTATGAACCACTTGTGGCAGAAGTTTGTTGGATCAAAAGATCACAATCAGAGTGCTCTTGATGAGTTCTTCGTTCTACATTGTGAATCTGCCAGTTCTACCTTTCTGCATGGGTTATCTGGAAGAAACCTGTTGAACTTGGTTCGACATATTAATATATGCATCCACAACTCAGAAAATTATATGTTCTTTGAGTTGTCCCCCTTTAGTTGTATTCTGACCTTAGCCTATCAATTGATAGTCAAGAGTATGCGTGCATTCGCTGTTGATGCCTATTATTCTTGTGGTATGTCAAGCCACTCTATTCCAGAATGACTAGGAGAAACAAACTCCAGTACCTCATCCATATCCGGGATTGGGTCAAAGCAGATGTAATCCGCAAATCAAATGCCAATCCATCTTTTGACTCTGTTCTACCCTGGAGTATTACCCCTTTATGTCAGGATTGTCATGAGAATTGCACCACCTCTCATGAATTCTTGACGCAGTGATACCTCTTGCCATCATTTTTCATTCATCGGTCCCATGTTGTCGCAACCGGAATGCCGGCAAGTGAACCATGATGTGTGAAATCAATACTCCTAGCAACCATGTTGCTCAATAGTTAATGGACACTAATATCATTCTTAGCGTGTTGGTTATCGAAACACTATTCTAGGATTGATCGTGCTATCTTGTCCTTATTTATGGTGCACTCTTCGATCTTTGAGTTAGAATTGAATCCCTTACTCTTCTGATCATGTCGTCTTGCCTTGAAAAGCAAGATTGTTCTCGAGCTTAGAGTCATATTGGTGGTTTGGTGATTTTCCGGATATCTTCTCGGAAGCATTACTAGGTTGTCCCCTGACTGTTATATTGAGTTCGTGATCAAGTTGGTTTCTTGTAAACCACCCCTTCTCCAAGAATCTATGTTGGATACCGCTGAGCTAGTTGGTTAAGCTAAACAACAACTTGGAGAGTTGGAAGATAAAAGCTTTGCCGAATTTGGTTCTTTCTGAAGGGTTATATTTGTGTTTGTGTGTGTGTTGAAGGGAGATGATATCTTCACCAATTGGTCCTCGTGATTAGTTGTTGGATCTATTGCCTTGTCAGAACTTTGACTCGAGTATGGGCTATCGTCAAGTCAAATCAGAACCAACGATGTTCATAATGTTTTCTTACTCGTGGTTGATCCCTCGAGCATACACCATTACATCTTTTGGTCTGACCAATGCTATCACCGTGTTCACATGATGGTGGAAGTCCAGTGATATGGAAATTCCGATGAGTTGTTGTTGAACTCATCAGCAGCATTTTGTCTTCCCCCATGACTCATGTTGAACATCAACTTAGTGTTGGAAACTTGTGTAAGCATTTCTTCATGTTTCATTCATGAAGCATATGTTTGGATGAAAGTAGTGACTTCCTCTAATTCATGTGCATCTGATGCAAGTTGCCGCCGTGGATTCGAGAAAGTCAATGTTGCTTCTTTTGGAATCATCCCAAATCGGTCATGCATACATGCGAAGTATTCTGTGGTTCGGAGACTTGCAACCTTCGTTCTATATGTGTCCCTAGCACACCAAGCCACTGATTGATTTGTTCAAGGAAAAGGAGTTGTTGTGCCAATCCTAGGTCATGCACAAGACTTCATTACCTAGTTGATGTATCCACACCTGAACTCGGTAGTATTTTATCATAAGACTACTATATGGTCATGCTTGTCTGGGACAGCGTGTTCACATGTGTTTAGCAAAACCAGCTCATGTTTTGGAGCTTACTACCGTAGTTCATTTCCCCGAGAATCTCGCAACGTCATATCGTCGAATTCTGTTGCAAACTTTCATTTTTCTTTCTAGACTTGATGAGTCTGGAATATCCTGACACCAACCAGATCTGAATCTCAGGCAGATATGATGGTTGGAACACACTCCAAGAACTATAATATTGGTCTCTCTGTAACCGGTAAAGTGGATGTCGTGACCAAGACACCGAGCCGGAAGACCTATTATTGTAGTATCTTGATTGAGGAAGTTGGCCACCTCCCCATAAGGATTTCGTAGGATTTACTCCAGGAGTTCTTTCTTATGGATCCTTTGTATTCCGAAGTCCAACCACTACTTGATGACTATGTTGATGCTTTAAAGCATGACCGTGGTAACCAGTACATCAAGGAGAACATTAGAAGCGGAATGCTAAATGTCTCTTGGTCGATCATCCAGATTTCATTCCCTTGGCCTCGCTAAGGTGAAATCTGAGAAAGGGTTGTCTTTCTATGCATCTGCATTGTCCATCACTATTCGTCAAGGTAGTAAGATGTGTTGCCAGGATCCTCAACTCGGATGTTGGTAGAACCTTGATGAATATGGAAATGCTCAAGTTCTTGAGTGCACGCGCAAGCAAATTCATCCGTTACGTTGTCTTCAACAAGGTAGTCCACATCGTCCATCCTAGTCGTAGTATGCCATTCTTTCGAACCCTTCCAACGATCGATTGTGATTACCTTAGGCTGGTATAAAGAGTTTCAATGATCTTTGTATCAAAAGTAATTCTTTTTGCCACTTAACGAAACAGTTCAACGAGTCACCTTTTCCAAGGTGCCCCGTTACAGGATCATGGCAATTATTTCCTCGCCACCTTGACACCATCCACCATCTCTCTAAGCGTGGATTTGTTGCCCACCAAATCAAACCCCGTCGTTTGTTCTTCCATCCCTCTCGATGTGTTTTGTGTCTCAACTCGAGATATTTCAACATCTCATTCTGCGAGTTGAGATTGTATAGTTCGATCTTGAGAAGATCAATCCTAGTAGAGTTTCTTTCCGTCGTCATCTCGTGGATGAAGATCTCAAAAGCGAGGATGTCAAGATCAACGTATGCTACGAATCAACAACCTTATGAGGTGCAACTTGGATCGTGAAGATTGTGTTGGTCTTGTGCCCCCTCTGTCTTCTTACCTCACGTCTTGAATCTCAGGACGAGATTCTTGTTTAGTGGGGGTGAGTTGTCACAGCCCTAGAATACCTGAGTGAAATAGTTGCATCTGCACTCATGCATCATGTCTAAAATTTCTGAAAGTTGAATTGAGGTTTGTTGAAACCCTCAAAAATCAGTTCAAAAATAACCAACTTTAAAATCTTCTCAAATGTGTCCAAGAAAATGTCCCTGGTATTCTATAAAAATATTGGCAAGAGGTAAAATTCAAACCAATATTTTTAGGAGCTCAGAAATATTTATTTTGGCCATTTGAATTAATCCAATAAATATTTGAATTGGATCTATATTTATTATATAATAAATATATGTTCAATAATTCTGAAAAATTGTTGTGTGGCTTTGGATAAGTCCATTTAGTTCACACAATTATTTTTCATGAAGTTTAAAATTGATTTGGTGTTAAAACTAAATCAAAAACAAACTGCAAAAATTAGAAAAGAGGAAACAAATAATAAAAGAGAGGGAGAGAAGGCCACTAGGCCACCTACCTAACCTACCTGGCGGCCCAGCTGCGGCCCAGCACTGTTGGCCCAGCCCAGTAGGCGCCCCCACCGTCTTCAACCTCTTGCCAGTAGGCAGGAGGGCGTGTGGTCGCCCCGCGTGGGCATGCGCCCTGGCCACCTCCTCCCTCCCAGCCTGCCTGGCTCCTCCTCGATGCCCAGGAGATGCCACGCACTTCCCCAGGCCCCCCTCCTTCTCTCTCGCGTCCACCCCCTCCTCTCCCTCGCTGTCCCCTGCGACGGCCGACGCGGCCATGGAAGCGGCGCCGTGAACCACCGCGCTCCCCGCCCCCCTCTCGCCTTCCCGTGTTGCGTGGAAGCTCTGCCACCGTCGCCTACACCTCCTGGACGACCCACAGAATGTTGGATGCACCGCACCACGACCATGGCGTCGTCTTCAACCACTCGGCCGCCGAGATCGCCGACGACCGCACGCCGTCACCAACCCTTCCCCGAGCCCGCTGAGACGCGTACTGCAACCGCCGTGAGCTCCTTCCCCGAGCCCCCCTCTTCTCCATCTCATTTGCATGCGTAGAGCCATTCCCCACCGTCACCGAAGCTCGCCGCCATTGCGCTTCGTCACCACCGCGGCTACTGATGACATAGCTCGCACCTGAGCGTGTCGCCATGCTCACCGACCTCCCAGGAGCCGAATGCTTCACCTAACTCCTCCTATCATGCTCCGCAGCCCCGTTCCGCTCGACGCCGTAGCTCCGGCCGCCGCCGAGGTTGACGCCGTGCCCAACTCCGGTCACCTTGTGCCCTCCCCCTACCACAGTTGGATGCGCACGAGCCCCAGCTCCTCATAGGTGGGCTCGGCCATCGTTTTGGTCGCTGGAGCAGCCATTCCGATCATCGCCGCCACGTCTGTGTGCTCGCCGATGTTGAACTCCGGTGAGATGACGTGGCCCGTCATTAGCCACTAATGACCCTGCCGATTAAACCCCCCTGAGTCACTGACACCTGGGCCCCATGTTTTAGTTAACCGTAGTTTATTTCTCTGTTTAGCTTAAACTAACCATAGTGGCCCCACACGTCAGCGTTGACTTGCTGACGTGGCCATTGACCCGACCCCACCTGTCTATGACCTAGGCAGCACTGGGTCACTGACCAGTGGGCCCCACTAGTCAGGTTTGACCTGGACGGCTCCGGTTGACCTGCTGACGCCAGCATGACCCAATGCTGACACAGTAATACATTTTCTGGATTTATTAATAATCAGTAAATTCCAGAAAATATCCAAAACTTTGAAAAATCATAGAAAATAATCTATAACTCAGAATGAAATAAATTATATATGAAAAATTATCAGAAAAAATCTAATCTATCCATTTATGCTACTTTCATGCATGTTCAACCAACTTATAATCCCTGTATAAGTTAAAACATGATAATGGCATTTTAAATACCCCTTATGGAGTTTGCATATGAACCCTTGGTTCATATAGACTTCATTTAAATTGTTGCTAGATGCATTAGTACAAATCATAGCATATTTCCATGTCATAATCATGCATCGTATTGTCGCATTTGCATTGATTGTGTTCTTTCTGTGTTTGCCGGTGGTTGTCCCCTCTCGATAGACGTGTTCCGACGATGAGTTCGATGACACCGATGAAGAGCTATATTATCTTCAGAAGTGCCAGGCAAGCAAAACCCCCCTTGTTCATTCTGAGACAATCCCACTCTCTCGCTCCTGCTCTCTTTTACTGCATTAGGTCAACAATGATTCATCTGTTACTTGCTGCGGTAGTTGAACCCCATTCCTCTGCATGACCTGTCATTGCCACAGTAAATAGATGAAACCCACTAGCATGAGTAGGAGTTGTTTGAGCCCTGATGTGCCTACTCATTCATGCTTGCTTGTCATGCCTGCTATTGCATAGAGTTGTGTCGGGTCTGATTCATCGGGAATGAATTGGAATGGTGATGAACATGTCCTACTATGTGTGAGCTAAGTGTGTGGACATGATTTGGGAAAGGTAGCGGTGAGAGGCCATGTAGGAGTACATGGTGGGTTGTCTCATTGAAACCGTTCTTAGGAACTGAGTTATGTGTATGTGATCCATGAACAGGTACTACCACTCATTGGGATCCTTAATTGACCCTCTCAGCTTCTTAATCACCCTAGTACTCTGTCCAGGAGTTGCAACTAGTTTCTGGTGTTTGTAGGTTATGTGTTGGCGTCCGTGCGTAGCGCTGACCCTAGGGGTGGTCTATGATGCGGTAGATACACCGTGGAACGGTGTACCGAGCGCCCGTTTGGTGTCTCGGGAACCCTGTTCACATCGTTCAGGGCCGTATGTGGAAACCTCGGCCGGACTCCCTGCGGATGGAACCTGGATAGGCGATAAACCTGGACTAGAGACTTGAGTGTTTAGGTAGGCCGTGGCCGACACCCTCGTTGGGCTTCCGCTTGAAGGTTGCCGAGTACATGTCGTGTAAATGACGGTAAGTGGTGGGAGCGTGTGTGAAGAAGTACACCCCTATAGGGTTATCATTATCTATTCGAATTGTCGGATTCC
The DNA here is from genome assembly GCF_002162155.2 of Triticum dicoccoides. Classification (NCBI taxonomy): domain Eukaryota; kingdom Viridiplantae; phylum Streptophyta; class Magnoliopsida; order Poales; family Poaceae; genus Triticum; species Triticum dicoccoides. Next base: position 254,468,960 of record NC_041382.1, read on the forward strand.
TCTGATATGGAAACTTGGACCTCGTGCATAGTTCATAGACAAGTGAAAGTGGATACTCTAAAACTCGCAAGATAAGTGTGAGTGCTATGGATGGCCTTCTCGTAGGGAGACGGGAGCGGATCCACAGTGGTGTATTGAATGGTGAATATGTGGACTCGTGTGCGTCACCTCAAAAGAGTTGCTTGCAGTCGTAGTTCAGGTTAGCCACTGAGTCAAAGCTGGCTTGATGTAGTTAAACTCCACCACCCCTTCATTGATACCGATGCATATGTAGATAGTTCTGATGTAAGTCTTGCTCGGTACATTTGTACTCACGTTTGCCTATTTTATGTTTTGTAGAGAGACGTCAGTCTCGCTAGTAGTTCCGTGTGGACTTCGACATTTAGCTTGATACCTCAGCTACGATCTTGTGCCCTCGGCAGGATCTGGTAGACAGTCAGGCTTCTTAGCCTTTTTCATTTATAGATGTATGTACTCAGACATGTTAAGCTTCTGCTTGTGTTTTGATTTGTATGCTCTGAATGATGGGTTATGAGACCCATGTGTGTAATATCTCGCTCCTCGCAGCCTAATGAATAAATACTTGAGTCGTAGAGTTATGTTGTGATGCCATGTTGTATTTACACATATCGAGCATATTGTGTGTATGATTGAAATGCTTGGTATGTGTGGGATCCGACAATCTAGTTGTTTATCCTTGGCAGCCTCTCTTATGGGGAAATGTAGTCTAGTGCTTCCATGAGCCATAGTAGTCCGCTACAGCCCGGTTCACCGGAGTCCTATTAGCCCAGCACTACTGCTCGGGACACTTGACTGGCCGGCATGTGTTTCACTTCGTTCCTGTGTCTATCCCTTCGGGGAAATGTCACGCGGTTTTATCTGGAGTCCTGCCTATCCTGCTACAGCCTGGGTTCCCGGAGTCCTGTTAGCCCAGTGCTACAACCCGGATTCACACGCTGCTGACCGACATGCTCGATGTGATTCATGTATGCCTGTCCCCATAGGTTAGTGCCGCTTTGGGTTCACGACTAGCCATGTCGGCCTGGGTTCTCTGTCATATGGATGCTAGCGACACTATCATATACGTGAGCCAAAAGGCACAAACGGTCCCGGGCCATGGTAAGGCGACACCCGTGGGAATACCGTGCGTGAGGCCGCAAAGTGATAGGAGGTGTTACGGGCTAGATCGATGTGACTTGGAATCGGGGTCCTGACAACAGTCCTCAAGTGTAACAAGTGTTCAGGTCACGCAGACAGAAAGACTTCAGTGATGCCTAAAACTCTTTGGCTATGGGTGTTTAGGGCTTTTTCCTCGCAAGGATTTCTCTCTCAAAGGCTTCGGAGGTGGGTTTCTCTCAAACGACAAAAGCTATGCACTAACTCTGAGCAGCCACCAATTTATGGTTTAGGTGGGTAAGCTATTTATAGCTAGGAGGCAACCCGACATGATTTTTCCTAAATGACCATGGGTCACTAAGGAACTGACACGTGTCCAATGGTCAGATTTCAAACACACACGGTAGCTTGACTTGGGCTACAACTAAAGCTAACTTATCCAGCTCTGGATAAGATTCACTCTCATTGTCTTCGCTCGAAGACATAGGATTTGGTTGAGCATCACTTCAGTCACTCTGACTTTGTTCACTTGGACCCCACTTAACAGTACGGTGGTTCTTATGACTCAACAAAGAAGAAAACGAAACTACGAAACAACTATGTCTTCGCAATCCATAGTCTTCATACGATGTCTTCTCATGTCATAGTCTTCAATGTTAAACTCTTCATAGACCACCATTGTCTTCAATGTCTTCACACATTTTTAGGGGTCATCTCTGGTAGGTAAACTGAATAAATGAGGGACTACTACCTGTGTTATCCTGCAATTCTCACAAACACATTAGTCCCTCAACCAAGTTTGTCATCAATACTCCAAAACCAACTAGGGGTGGCACTAGATGCACTTACAATGAGTTCATGGACGCATATGCAAATGTACCATTGATTACATACAACAAGTCATCAACCCACAGTGACAACGAGGATACACGTTGAATTATAGATCATTTCCAACAAAACATTCTAGTAAAGTTTTTCTCACACAATAAATAACAAAGCGATGAAATGCACTTCAACTCAACCACTCGTCGGTGTTGGAAATGCTTTCTTTGAACCAGAAGTGATTCTCTGGGAAGGGCCAGCTACTGTCAATCTCGAGACCAACATAGGACTGATCATCGAGGCTGAAGCGGCCTATGTCAGGACCCATATTGGGATGGTAAAAGCATAGTGATACGTCTCTGTCGTATCTATAATTTTTGATTGTTCCATGCAAATATCTACAACTTCCATATACTTTTTGGCAACTTTTTATACTATTTTTGGGATTAACATTTTGATCCAGTGCCCAGTGCTAGTTCCTGCCTGTTGCATGTTTTTGGTTTCGCAAAATGTCCGTATCAAATGGAATCCAAACGGGATAAAAACGGACGGAGAATTATTTTGGAATATTTGTGATTTTTGGGAAGAAAATCAACGCGAGACGGTGCCCGAGGTGGCCATGAGGGTGGGGCCCACGGCCACTACAGGCACGCACACCCCCCACACTCGTGGGCCCCTCATAAGGCAGTTGATACTCTACTTTGGCTGCAAGAAAGCTAATTTTTGGAAAAAGATCTGGGCGAAGGTTTCATTCCAATCGGAGTTACGGATCTCTGGGTATAAAAGAAATGGTGTAAGGGCAACAGACCAGAACGCAGAAACAGAGAGAGACAGAGAGACATATCCAATCTCGGAGAGGCTCTCGCCCCTCCCATGCCATGGAGGCCAAGGACCAGAGGGGAAACCCTTCTTCCATCTAGGGAGGAGATCAAGGAAGAAGAAGACGAAGGGGCCCCCTCTCCCCTTCTCTTCTGGTGGCGCCGGAACGCTGTCGTGGCCATCGTCATCATCACCGCGATCTACTCCAACACCTCCGCCATCTTCACCAACATCTCCATCACCTTCCCCCCTCTATCTACAGCGATCCACTCTCCCGCAACCCGCTGTACCCTCTACTTGAACATGGTGCTTTATGCTTCATATTATTATCCAATGATGTGTTGCCATCCTATGATGTCTGAGTAGATTTTCGTTGTCCTATCGGTGGTTGATGAATTGCTATGATTGATTTAATTTTCTTGTGGTTATGTTGCTGTCCTTTGATGCCCATCATATGATTGCGCGCGTGGATCACACCATAGGGTTAGTTGTATGTTGATAGGACTATGTATTGGAGGGCAAGAGTGACAGAAGCTTCAACCTAGCATAGAAATTGATGCATACAGGATTGAAGGGGGATCAATATATCTTAATGTTATGCTTGGGTTTTACCTTAATGAACGTTAGTAGTTGCGGATGCTTGCTAATAGTTCCAATCATAAGTGCATAGAATTCCAAGTCAATGATGACATGCTAGCAGTGGCCTCTCCCACATAATACTTGTTATCAGTCTAGTAAAGTAGTCAATTGCTTAGGGGCAATTTCGTAACTCCTACCACCACTTTTCCACACTCGCTATATTTACTTTATTGCTTCTTTACTTACAACAGCCCCTACTTTTTATTTACTTGCTCTTTATTAGCTCGCAAACCTATCCAATAACACCTACAAAGTACTTCTAATTTCATACTTGTTCTAGGTAAAGCGAACGTCAAGCGTGCGTAGAGTTGTATCGGTGGTCGATAGAACTTGAGGGAATATCTGTTCTACCTGTAGCTCCTCGTTGGGTTCGACACTCTTACTTACCGAAAACTGTTGCGATCCCCTATACTTGTGGGTTATCAAGACCTTTTTCTGGCGCCATTGCCGGGGAGCAATAGCGTGGGATGAATATTCTCGTGTGTGCTTGTTTGCTTTATCACTAAGTAATTTTTTATTTGTTTTTCTTAGTTGTTCTTTATCTTTAGTTATGGATATGGAACACGAAATACCCAAAAAATTAGGTGTACCTGCTACTCATGTAGATGGGGAACCTCCTTAAACCCTCGATGCTGGTTACGTGAAAGATATTATGTACTACTTTAATAATCCTGAGAAAACCCCATTCAATTATGTAATGGGAGTAACGTTGGATCAACGTGAATACTTTAGGGATTACCGCTTGACACAAAAAGGGAAACTATTATGGGATCAAATTCATATATTGAATTGGTATGCTAGGCAACTATGCTTGAGATATGATTATACTTGTTGCTCTAAGGTGAAGGCTCCACACCTTCCCTTTTCATGTGAATTTAATGATAATGAAACCTTAGCTTATTTTGCTAATGGTATATATGATTACTATGATGTGGAACATATAGAAGAATTTTTTGCTTTTAAGGGTGCTTATGAAATTGAATCTTTGTTTGAAAAGCATGAAGCTTATGATGATGGTGTTTATAGGCCTGAAAATTTAGCTATCTTAAAATTTAGCTATGATAATTATGAATATAATTCCTATATTAATGCTCTTATTGAGAAAGTCTCCGCTGTCCAAGAAGAGACTAATATTTTGCAGGAGTCTATGGAAGAAGAAATTGATGAAACTGTGAGCTCATTGGATGAAAAAGATATGGAAGAGAGCGAAGAACAAAAGGAGGAAGAGAGGATTGATCACCCATGCCCACCTTCTAATGAGAGTAACTCTTCAACTCATACATTGTTTAATTCCCCTTCATGCTTACCGAAGGATGAATACTATGATAATTGCTATGATCCCGTTGATTCTCTTGAAATATCCCTTTTTGATGATGCTTGTGGCCAAGATGCCAATATGAATTATGCTTATGGATATGAACTTGCTATAGTTCCTTATGTTAAACATGAAATTGTTGCTATTGCACCCACACATGATAGTCCTATTATCTTTTTGAATTCTCCAAACTACACTATATCGGAGAAGTTTGTGCTTATTAAGGATAATATTGATGGGTTGCCTTTTACCGTTACACATGATGATTTTGATGAATATAATATGCATGTGCTTGCTGCTCCTACTTGCAATTGTTATGAGAGAGGCACTATATCTCAACCTCTCTATGTTTCGAATATGATAAAATTGCAAGAAACTGTTTATACTATGCATTGGCCTTTACTATGTGTGCATGAATTATTCTTTTATGACATGCTAATGCATAGGAAGAGAGCTAGACTTCGTCATTACTTGATATATGTTGCTTTGTGCTCACTAATAAATGCCAAATCATTGCTAATTAAAATTGGCTTTGATATACCTTGGGATCCGGGTGGATTCACTACTTGAGCACTATATGCCTAGCTTAATGGCTTTAAAGAAAGCGCTGCCAGGGAGACAACCCGGAAGTTTTAGAGAGTCATTTATTTCTGTTGTGTGCTTTTATAAAGTTTAGAAATAAAAATAATGTGCCAAGGTTTGCCTTTAGGATGTTTACGATGCTTGTTGGTTTTGCGGTGCAACACAGAAACTTTGGCTGTAGTGCGCGGTTTTTAATTTTTTACTGGAACGTCAAATGGTTCTGATTATTTTTGCACTGTTTTTCCATACAAATTTTTTTCCTAATTTTTGTAGAATTGTTCAAGTATCAGAAGCATGGTGAATGTTCAGATTATTACGGACTGTTCTGTTTTAGACAGATTCTGTTTTTGATGCATAGTTTGCTTGTTTTGATGAAACTATCAATTTATATTAGTGGATTAAGACATGAAAAAGTTATATTAAAGTAGACACAATGCAAAAACAAAATATGAATTGGTTTTCAACAGTACTTAGAGTAGTGATTTGCTTTATTATACTAACATATCTTACCGAGTTTTCTGTTCAAGTTTTCTATGGATGAAGTGTTCGATGATCGAGAAGGTCTCGACGTGAGAAGAAGGAGGAGAGGCAAGAGCTCAAGCTTGGGGATGCCCGAGGCACCCCAAGTAAATATTCAAGGAGACTCAAGCGTCTAAGCTTGGGGATGCCCCGGAAGGCATTCCCTCTTTTTTCAACAAGTATCGGTATGTTTTCGGATTCGTTTCGTTCATGTGATATGTGCAATCTTGGAGCGTCTTTTGCATTTAGTTTTCATTTTTCTTTTATGCACCATGCTGGTATGAGATAGTCCTTGGTTTCTTTATAGAATGCTCTATGCACTTCACTTATATCTTTTGAGTATGGCTTTATAGAATGCTTCATTTGCTTCACTTATATCATTTGATGTTTGGATTGCCTGTTTCTCTTTACATAGAAAACCGCCATTTGTAGAATGCTCTTTTGCTTCACTTATATTTGTTAGAGCATGGGCATATCTTTTGTAGAAAGAATTAAACTATCTTGCCTCACTTATATCTATTTAGAGATATGACAGGAATTGGTCATTCACATGGTTAGTCATAAAATCCTAAATAAAACTTGTAGATCACTGAATATGATATGTTTGATTCCTTGCAATAGTTTTGCGATATAAAGATGGTGATATTAGAGTCATGCTTGTGGGTAGTTGTGGATTAGTAGAAATACTTGTGTTGAGGTTTGTGATTCCCGTAGCATGCACATATGGTGAACCGTTATGTAACGAAGTCGGAGCATGAGGTATTTATTGATTGTCTTCCTTATGAGTGGCAGTCGGGGACGAGCGATGGTCTTTTCCTACCAATCTATCCGCCCTAGGGGCATGCGTAGTAGTACTTTGCTTCGAGGGCTAATAAACTTTTGCAATAAGTATGTGAGTTCTTTATGACTAATGTTGATTCCATGGATTATACGCACTCTCACCCTTCCATCATTGCTAGCCTCTCTAGTATCGCGCAACTTTCGCTGGTACCATAAACCCACCATATACCTTCCTCAAAACCGCCACCATACCTACCTATGATGGCATTTCCATAGCCATTCTGAGATATATTGCCATGCAACTTCCATCATCATCATATACATGACTTGAGCATTCATTGTCATATTGCCTTGCATGATCGTAAGATAGCTAGCATGATGTTTTCATGGCTTGTCCGTTTTTATGTCATTGCTACGCTAGATCATTGTATATCCCGGTACACCGCCGGAGGCATTCATATAGAGTCATATCTTTGTTCTAGTATCGAGTTGTAATATTGAGTTGTATGTAAATAAAAGTGTGATGATCATCATTATTAGAGCATTGCCCAAAAAAAGAGAGGCCAAAGAAGCCTAAATAAAAAAGGGGGCCAAAGAAGCCCACACACAAAAAAAGGGGGCAATGTTACTATCCTTTTACCACACTTGTGCTTAAAAGTAGCACCCTGTTCTTCATATAGAGAGTCTCTTGAGATATCACTTTCATATACTAGTGGGAATTTTCATTATAGAACTTGGCTTGTATATTCCAACGATGGGCTTCCTCAAATGCCCTAGGTCTTCATGAGCAGGCAAGTTGGATGCACACCCACTTAGTTTAAGTTTGAGCTTTCATATACTTATAGCTCTAGTGCATCCATTGCATGGTAATCCCTACTCACTCACATTGATATCTATTGATGGGCATCTCCATAGCCCGTTGATACACCTAGTTGATGTGAGACTATCTTCTCCTTTTTGTCTTCTCCACAACCACCATTCTATTCCACCTATAGTGCTATGTCAATGTCTCACGCTCATGTATTGCGTGAGGGTTGAAAATGCTAAAGCGCGTTAAAAAGTATGAACCAATTGCTCGACTTGTCATCGGGGTTGTGCATGATGTGAATATTTTGTGTGGTGAAGATGGAGCACAGCCAGACTATATGATTTTGTAGGGATAGCTTTCTTTGGCCTTGTTATTTTGAAAAGACATGATTGCTTTATTAGTAGGCTTGAAGTATTATTTTTTCATGTCAAATTTTAGACTATTGCTTTGAATCACTCATGTCTTAATATTCATGCCATGATTAGATATGTGATCAAGACTATGCTAGGTAGCATTCCACATCAAAAATTATCTTTTTTCTCATTTACCTACTCGAGGACGAGCTGGAATTAAGCTTGGGGATGCTGATACATCTCCGTCGTATCTATAATTTTTTATTGTTCCATATACTTTTTGGCAACTTTTTATACTATTTTTGGGACTAACATATTGATCCAGTGCCCAGTGCCAGTTCCTGTCTATTGCATGTTTTTGGTTTCGCAGAATATCCATATCAAACGGAATCCAAACGGGATAAAAATGGACGGAGACTTATTTTGGAATATTTGTGATTTTTGGGAAGAAAATCAATGCGAGACGGAGCCCGAGGTGGCCACGAGGGTGGGGCCCACGACCAGTACAGGCAGGCGCGCCCCCACCCTCGTGGGCCCCTCGTAAGGTGGTTGATGCTGTACTTTGGCCGCAAGAAAGCTAATTTTTGGAAAAAGATCTGGGCGAAGGTTTCAACCCAACCGGAGTTATGGATCTCCGGATATAAAAGAAACGGTGAAAGGGCAGCTGACCAAAACGGAGAAACAGAGAGAGACAGAGACACAGATCCAATCTCGGAGGGGCTCTCGCCCCTCCCATGCCATGGAGGCCATGGAACAGAGGGGAAACCCTTCTCCCATCTAGGGAGGAGGTCAAGGAAGAAGAAGACAAAGGGGCCCTGTCAGTGTCAAAACCGGCGGATCTCGGGTAGGGGGTCCCGAACTGTGCGTCTAGGCCGGATGGTAACAGGAGGCAGGGGACACAATGTTTTACCCAGGTTCGGGCCCTCTTGATGGAGGTAAAACCCTACGTCCTGCTTGATTGACATTGATGATATGGGTAGTACAAGAGTAGATCTACCACGAGATCAGAGAGGCTAAACCCTAGAGGCTAGCCTATGGTATGATTGTATGTTATCGTTGTTGTCCTACGGACTAAAACCCTTCGGTTTATATAGACACTGGAGAGGGTTAGGGTTACACGAGGTCGGTTAGAAAGGAGGAGATATCCATATCCGTATTGCCTAGCTTGCCTTCCAAGCCAAGTAGAGTCCCATCTGGACACGAGACGAAGTCTTCAATCTTGTGTCTTCATAGCCTAATAGTCCGGCAATGGAGATAGTCCAGCTGTCCGGAGAAGGAACTCGGGGGCCGCTTCCCATGCAGGGTCGCGCGGCTCAGTGATATAGAACCACCCCGATTGCCACCCCTTTATGGTTTCCACAAAGGATCCCTCGAGCCATGTTACGTTGGGCATCTTGCCCACCATGGCGCCTCCGCACTCCGCCTGGCGGCCGCCCACCACCTTCGGCTTGACATTGAAGGTCTTTAGCCATAAGCCGAAGTGGGGCTTGATGCGGAGGAAGGCCTCACACACGACGATAATCGCCGAGATGTTGAGGATGAAGTTTAGGGCCAGATCGTGGAAATCCAGGCCGTAATAAAACATGAGCCCCCGGACGAAGGGTGGAGAGGGAATCCCAGTTCGCGGAGGAAATGGGTAAGGAATACTACCGTCTCATGGGGCCTGGGGGTGGGGATGAGCTGCCCCTCATCTGGGAGCCGGTGCGCGATGTCGTCGGGCAGGTATCCGGCTCTACTCAGTTTCTTGATGTCTCCCTCCGTGACGGAGGAGACCATCCACTTGCCTCCCGCTCCGGACATGATTGGAAAAGGTCGAGGTGGGAAGTGCGGACTTGGGCGCTAGAGCTCGAGTGTGTGAAAACGTATGGGTAAGGGAGGAAGAAGGCGTGGATAGAAAGGTGAATCCTTATCCCTTTATATGGGCAGACGAAACTAAGCGTCCCCACTTGCCTGGTAAAACTCGCTTATCCCCCAAGCGCCGCAATTGATGGCGCGGTTGGGTTACCCACGCCCGTATTGATGAGAATCCCGTAATAAGGGGACATGATCTCTGCTTTGACAAGACGTGTCGAAAAACTGCGTCGCGTTATGTGCGGGGATGGTTAAAAGAAACGGTTCGAATAATCCCCGGCCATGACGTAACATCATGCTGCCAAAACAAGCCAACAAATTAGATCTGCGAAAATATTATTCTCTCTACGGTGGAATGTGGAACTTATTTTGTAGGGTCGGACACTATCCTCGTATTCAAATTCTTCTGTGATGTATTCGGAGAAGGAACCCGCCTTGCAATGCCGAAGACGATACTGCGCGTCGGACTCATCGTCATTGAAGCCTGGTTGAGGGGCTACTGAGGGAGTCCTGTATTAGGGGGTCTCCGGACAGCCGGACTATCTCCATTGGCCGGACTGTTAGACTATGAAGACACAAGATTGAAGACTTCGTCTCGTGTCCGGATGGGACTCTACTTGGCGTGGAAGGCAAGGTAGGCAATACGGATATGGATATCTCCTCCTTTGTAACCGACCTTGGGTAACCCTAACCCACTCCGGTGTCTATATAAACCGAAGGGTTTTAGTCCGTAGGACAACAACGATAACATACAATCATACCATAGGCTAGCCTCTAGGGTTTAGCCTCTCTGATCTCGTGGTAGATCTACTCTTGTACTACCCATATCATCAATATCAATCAAGTAGGACGTAGCGTTTTACCTCCATCAAGAGGGCCCGAACCTGGGTAAAACATCGTGTCCCCTGCCTCCTGTTACCATCCGGCCTAGACGCACAGTTCGGGACCCCCTACCCGAGATCTGCCGGTTTTGACACTGACAGGCCCCCTCTACCCTTCTCTTTCGGTGGCGCCGGAACGCTGTCGTGGCCATCGTCATAATCACCGCGATCTACTCCAACCCCTCTGCCATGTTCACCAACATCTCCATCACCTTCCCCCCTCTATCTACAGCGGTCCACTTTCCCGCAACCCGTTGTACCCTCTACTTGAACATGGTGCTTTATGCTTCATATTATTATCCAATGATGTGTTGCCATCCTATGATATCTAAGTAGATTTTTGTTGTCCTATCGGTGGTTGATGAATTGTTATGATTGATTTAATTTTCTTGTGGTTATGTTGCTGTCCTTTGGTGCCCATCATATGATTGCGCGCGTGGATCACACCATAGGGTTAGTTTTATGTTGATAGGACTATGTATTAGAGGGCAAGAGTGACATAAGCTTCAACCTAGCATAGAAATTGGTGCATACGGGATTGAAGGGGGACCAATATATCTTAATGTTATGGTTGGGTTTTACCTTAATGAATGTTAGTAGTTGCGGATTCTTGCTACTAGTTCCCATCATAAGTGCATAGAATTCCAAGTCAGGGATGACATGCTAGCGGTGGCCTCTCCCACATAACTTGCTATCGGTCTAGTAAAGTAGTCAATTGCTTAGGGGAAATTTTGCAACTCCTACCACCACTTTTCCACACTCGCTATATTTACTTTATTGCTTCTTTACTTACAACAGCCCCTACTTTTTATTTACTTGCTCTTTATTATCTGCAAACCTATCCAACAACACCTACAAAGTACGTCTACTTTCAAACTTGTTGTAGGTAAAGCAAACTTCAAGCGTGCGTAGAGTTGTTTCGGTGGTCGATAGAACTTGAGGGAATATTTGTTCTACCTTTAGCTCCTCGTTGGGTTCGACACTCTTACTTATCGAAAACTGTTGCGATCCCCTATACTTGTGGGTTATCACATAGTAATGTCCGAGGTATAGATATAGTTGCTTCTCATAAATGGTAGTAACGTTGTGTCAACAACAGCTGGATCGCCTTCCACCATCATTGCATAGTTTTGTCCAAGGAAGAGCGAGTTTCCTCCAAGACTTTCAATAATGAATTAGGGATAAGGTGTTGGCGCTAGTACACTAGTATCCATCCCGAATACCATGCAACGGATGTTTGAATAGGTCTGGAGAGTGCGACCATACGAGACAACACCTGCTTCCTTAGTAACATCAGCAGTGCCCTGTATACAGACAAGAAGAGGTGATCCATCGGAATAAGTTGCTAGGAGCCACTGAGTATATGGGTCCTACTCGTCCTCATGCTCGTGAATAAAATATTCAAGTATAGGTGGTGGAATGTTCACAGGACCTTGGAAACACAAGAAGGTTAATTAGTAAAGGGAAACTAGCTAACCCTCATGCATGTGGATGAAACAATTATAATTACGGTGGAAGACAAACATACATAAATCATAAGGATTCCATGCAAAAACAGTTCCATGAGTTGTGGCAGCAAACACAAGACCCTCGTATTGAATTGCATCACAGTACTCATCCGTGTATAGAAACTAATTTTTGAGCAATATCCATCGAGCCGAACCATGAAGGACGGCAACAAGCTTGTCGAAGATAGCGAGAACACAAGCATTCCTATAACCCCAAGAGCGGTTGGGAACTCGAAAAATTCCTATCTTCCGCAGACGACAGTCAGCATGATCGTATTTGAACTCATGTAGAATACCGGTGTACTCGACCTCTGGGCAGTCGTCTGAGATTTTTTGAAGTGGAACCCGGTGACGAGTGTACACATTCACAAGTTCCCACTCGCAGTTGAACCCAATATAAACAACCCAATCTCCATTTGCCCTTGCCCAAGCCTTGCCCTCAAGTGATGGCATCTTAACATCATATGAATCAATATCAAGCAGCATCAACTTACACAAGGCGAGGCTTCCATCATCCCCACGCCAGTCAACCGGGTCACGGTGAAGAAGATAGGGGAGATCAAACCGCTCGTGGACCCTTGCGTTCCTTGTAATGATGATATTAGTTGAGTCGAGAATGGTCTCGAATGAACCTACCATGCTAGCCGAGGTGATGATGTCGCACCGATCAATGAGTTCCTCCACTGTGTGATCATTCAGATCAAGGCAAGAATAACGGGGTCGTTTCCGGCTTGTTCCATCCATGGAGAAGACGATCAAACAATGGTAGAAGGAAGGGTGAAGAATAATGGAGGAGGCAGGAAGATCTAGCACGCGACAGGAGTTCCAAATCGAGAGAGAAAGGCAAAGAATCGATGGACGGTTGCCACGGTACACGAAGAGGTGCCTGGGGAGCGAATGGTTTCCACAGAGCTCACACACTGACGACAAGGGCCGAGTGAACCGCATGCAATCCCATCGCACAACACACACGTCTTGTTAAGTTGAACCGTTCCTGTTCTCTTGTGCCAACGTAAATAGTTCCTCTGAGTGAACCGCATGTCGTATATCACACACACCTTGATCTGGTTGACCATTTCTTTTGTGTTGCCTAATCAAAAATAGTTCATCTGAGTGAACCGTATGCTGTATATCGCACACACCTTCATCTGGTTGCCCGTTTCTTTTGTGGTGCCTAATCACAAACAGTTCATCCGAGTGAACCGCATGTTGTGTATCGCACACGCCTTCATCTGGCTGCCCGTTTCTTTTGTTCCTCCTCATCGCAAACAGTTAATTGAACTGAACCGTATGCCCTTCATCGCACACACAACTAAAATATGAACCGCGTTTGATGCCTCCTCCATCGCAAACGGTTGACACCTTTTTTGACGGTTTTCATACACCACCGTTTGCAATTATTGCATTGCACACAGTTTCTCGAAGGGTCTCTGATCATAGTGTCGCGTTAGCAGCATCCTGCAGTAGTGCATGACCTGTGACAGGACCTGGAAAATAGAGCAGGTTAGACCAGATCAATCTATGGATCGCGAGGGGACGCCCCGGTGGGAGAGGACTGTTACCAATCCCGGCGCGGAAAGTACAACCATGCCCCGGCCGAAAACCGCATACGGACTTCATCCGAATTGAGCCGTGACACGGCCCGATATAGGGCGCCCCACACCCCCTATGCTTCACCGATGAGGTAATGGAGCACCAGTTCCCAGAAGGGTTCAAACCCATGAACATCGAATCATATGACGGCACAATAGATCCCGCAATATGGACTGAAGACTTTCTTCCCCACATTCACATGGCTCACGTTGACGATCTACATGCCATCAAATACCTTCCCCTCAAACTTAAGGGACCAGCATGGCACTGGCTAAATAGTCTACCAGAAAATTCTATTGGTAGCTGGGAGGACCTGGAGGATGCATTCAGAGACAACTTCTGAGGTACCTATGTTCGGCCCCAGATGCCGATGACCTTAGCCACATAATCCAGCAACCCGGGGAATCGGCTCGACAACTTTGGACAAGGTTCCTAACCAAAAAGAACCAGATTGTGGATTGTCGGATGCAGAAGCCCTCGCGGCCTTCAAACATAGCGTCCGAGACGAGTGGCTCGCCCGACACCTCGGCCAAGAAAAGTCAAAGTCCATGGCAGCCCTCACCGCACTTATGACCAGTTTTTGCGCGGGAGAAGACAGCCGGCTTGCTCGTAGAAGAAATAGCAAAAGCGACCCTGGTACCTCCTAAACCAGGGATGGCAATGGCAAGCCACGACGCGACAAGAATAAGCGTCGAAACAATAATGAAGGAACGCAAGGCACGACGATTAATGCCGGATTCAGCGGCTCCAAACCCGGTCAACGGAAAAAGGCATTCAAGGAAAACAGACATGGCCCATCCAGTCTAGACGGAATACTTGATCGGCCTTGCCAGATTCAAGGTACCCCTGATAAACCTGCCAATCATACCGACAGAAATTGTTGGGTCTTCAAACAAGCCGACAAGCTTAACACCGAACACAAGGGAAAAGGGTCGCCAAGCAACGATGATGACCAAGAGCCCCGTTAACCGAACACAGGGGGACAGAAGCAATTTCCTCCCGAGGTAAAAACAGTGAATATGATATATGTCACACATATCCCTAAGAGAGAGCGGAAACATGCACTACGGGACGTCTACGCCATAGAGTCGGTCGCCCCAAAATACAACCCATGGTCAGCTTGCCCGATCATCTACGATCGAAGGGACCACCCAATGAGTATCCGTCACGGAGGTTCGGCAGCCCTAGTCCTCGATCCAATCATCACTCGAGTCCTCATGGACGGTGGCAGCAACTTCAATCTACTCTATCAAGACACTGTCTGCAAAATGGGTATTGATCCGTCAAGAATCAAGGCCACTAAAACTACCTTCAAAGGAGTAATACTTGGCAAGGAGGCCCACTGTACGGGCTCAATCACGCTGGAAGTAGTCTTCGGCTCGCCGGACAACTTCCGAAGCAAAGACTTGATCTTCAACATCGTCCACTTCCGCAGCGGCTATCACGCATTGCTCGGACGAACCACTTTTGTCTGCTTCAATGCGGTCCTGCATTACGCCTAATTGAAGCTCAAGATGCCCGGTCCATGTGGTGTCATTACAATCAATGGGAACATGGGGCGCTCCCTCCGTACTGAGGAGCATACAGCGGCCATTGTGGTCGAAGTACAAAGCGACCCTATCAAGCCGCACACCTCCTTGGCTATTAGGCCACCGGACTTCTCCATGCAAGACCGGTCAGTCCTACATATGGGCAGTCCGACAACTTCAGGGCTGGATTAGCATCCTAGCCTCTATCAACCGCCATGTACATCAGCGGAATTCGTACCGCGCATGCAAAATTATGCACTCAAAATACCTTGGGCATCGGTGGAGGCAATATACGAACAGGCCTATAAACAAGTTCGGCCTTATACAGCCTCGCCCTTTATTTAATCATCCTTTCTTTTTTTACCACATGTGAATCAAAACCTACTCATTCTTCGGACCCACGAGGACTCTTTCCGAGCCCGGTTCCGTATACATGGCCAAAGACCATTCATTCAAAGCAATTTTTCTTATTTGCGCGAAAGCGGCGCAAACGTGCGGCAGCTGCAAAGCATTTTGCAGACCACAACTTCACTCAAGAACCTGTATAGAGCTTTCCCTTAGCCCTAGACCCCCGGCATGTAAAATGGCCTTGGTGATTATGGTACCTTCTGTAAGATTATGTTTTGATGTATAAATCAGATTTCAGTGAACCAAAATTCTTATTCGATGTCATTTTTACTTATAGACACTATTCTGCCTATCAAGTGGTCTCATGTACACACCTTGGCATAAAATTTCCAGGGGCTCTATAAGACAACATATGTGTTGTCAAACAAAAGTCCGAACAGCTTTACAGCACAATTCGGCATCCCGAGCTCGACATTATATGCATCGGTGCTGAATCATGTCTTTTGTCAATATTTAGGTTGCCCGGCTCCTGTGCTTGCTACCTTACGTTCCATCTGATCGGCTAGGGTAGTGAAGGGAGAACAAGTGCGATTGTGTTTCTAGTTTGTCCAGTTAAGCACCTCAGTAGAGAAAGCCGAAAAATGACTGTCATGATGTAGCAAGAGCTGGTCAACCACTCAGCGATTCATTACAATCCTTAGCGATTTTTTCGTACTACACGAAGGACCATTTCCCGGTCACATATGTAACGCATCCGCATCAGGGTAGCTGCGTACATACCAGGGGCTACCTAATAGACTGATTGTCAAACTTCTATAGCTAAGTAAGAGCAATAAAACTGAATAGTCTGATTTCCTGGTTCGCCGCACTGACACCTCCTTCAAGGACCAAGACGTTGGGTTAAGTGTAGTCATGTGCAATTCTGAACACCCCATTAGCATCTACATGGGGGCAGAAGCCAACAACTAGGAACTCTTAGATATAATAAACGGCCGCACAGGAGGATAAAAACCTTTTCATCATGGAATGAATATATTACAAAACACTTAGTTCATACTACAAACCCCCCGCATAGTTCGGACTCGTTTATTCAAACGCTACATCCTTAGAACACTAGCCCTCTACAAGGCGGGCACCTTTTAGCACGTCCTCAAAATAAAGCTCTGGTGTGCGGTGGGCCTTGCTTTCGGGAGGACCCTCAGTTTCCACCTTTTCGGCCTTCATCTTCACCTAGTGCATCTTGACACGGGCGAAAGCCATATGTGCTCCTTATATATAGGACCACCACTTGACGGCGTCTATCCGGGGCAGCACATTGCTATGACACCGCACAAAGCCTAAGTAACTGGCCAGAATCGCCTCGGTGGGCCACAACCGAACTATAACATTCGTCATGGGTGCGATAGACATCTTATGCAGCTCCGCCCATTGTGCCATTTGGTCATTTAGCAGAAGTGGGCACTCCTGCCCCGGGAACTGCGACCAGAAGAGCTTCTCCGTTGCATACCTCTCCTGGGCCTGGAAGAAGTCGGCGGTGTCCACAGCGCTCTTCGGCAGATCTGCATACACATCTGGAGAACTCCATAGTTCAGTTAAGCAAGGCATACTTCGGGTCCCCAAATTTAGCCTATAAAAGAAAGGGCTTACCAGCCGCTATCTGTCCGGCTTGACGGATTTCCTCGCGGGCTGCGCAGGATTCGGACCGCGCCTCTGAAGCATCGTGAAGGGCCTAGGCGAGTTTAGTCCCATTCGCTTTGTTTTCCGTTCCAGGGACTCGCACTTGGCGGCGGTCTCCTTGAGCTTTTGCTCCATCACGTTCACCCGTTCCTCAAAACGGTGCCGAGTGGCCCGTTCGGCCATTAAGTCCACAACCGCTTTGTCGGCAACTGCCTGGCTTACCCTTGCCTGCTCCTTGGCTTGAGCAAGCTCACCCCTAAGGGTCTCCACCGTGACGGCACCATCTATACAACCATGCATAGTAAAGCTCTTCAACTTCCACAAAAGCATGGAAATAAACTGGCATATAGTAAGATGATCTTATACCTTGCGCCTGGTCGAGTCGTGTGTTAACAAGGACTAGATCCTCATCGACTCACTCCAGTTTCCGTTTAAGTTTGAAAATCTCCATTGACTGGGTAGTCGCCGCTAACAGAGAGACATGTTTTAAAATTCAAATAAAATAGCATGTTACCACCTGACAACTGATTATTGATCCTCTGCTCGCTTTTCTTTCAAAAAACCGAACAGAGTCTCAAGGGCTACTATCTATATACAGGCTTATTTCTCATAAAAAGATCAAAAAACTTTACATTACGTACCTCAAAGCTTGCTAGCAGGCTGGAAAAGGCTTCGTTCAGCCTGTTCTGGGCGGACTGAATTTTCTCAAACACCGCACCCATCAGGATGCGGTGCTCGTCTATGACAGATGCACTTTGAAGAGCGTCCGTCATGGTATTAGGCACCTCCTGATTAGCAGAGGTCGCCGCTCCCCTTTCTCTTGCAGAGGGTTGTTCACTAGGCTTCGTGGTCGTGTTGGTCTCTGGAGCAGTACGCGGTTGGGGGTCGGATTGACTGCGGCCCCCGTTGCTGGTCTTCATGAGGGCCATACCCCCCAGTCCTCCAACAGCTGAGATATCACCTTTTGGCGCTGATAAATCACCCCCCACGTCTCTTCAAGGGTCGGGGAGGGCCTATGCGATGACACCTCAGCATCATCCGCCTTCGGCGGTGGTGAAGCTAATGGAGGCGACTCGCTCTCCATCATCTCCGGCGATAGGTCCCCCGAGGATGAGGATAGTTGGGGGAGACTGCGGGCCAGACTAGAAAATATAGGACCTAGAGTTATCATCACAATTCATAAAGAATTGGGCAATATGTGAGACATCCCGAGCTACTTACGAGTTAGCTTTGGGCTTAGTCCGGCGATGGTGCGTCGGATGGCCTCGTCGTCTGACTCCGAGTCATCGGGGAGGGTAATTTTGCCCCTCTTGGACGCTTCGTCTTCTAGGTCTTCAGAGGCCGCCCTCTTTTTGCCCTTGCAGGGAGGATCTTCTTCCTCCTCCTCCTCCTCCTCGTTGTCATCACCCACATGAGAGGACTGTGCATCAGCGTCTTTGGACATTGCATTCGAAGTACCCTCCTCTCTTTTCTTCTTCTTGTCCTTCTTTGTCGGCACCTGTTATGGCGCCGGGACCAGCATCCTCATTAGAAGGGGATTGGCTGCGTCTTCGGGGAGCGGAGCCGGACACCGGATATGCTCCGCGTTCTTAATCCAGACCTGTTTGGGGATGGATTACTTAGCACCTCTCCCTCGGGTTAACGAAGCCTATTGGTGTTCAGAGTTTTTAGAATTTACCTCGGATGCCGGATGGTTGCTGTCAAGGCCGCTGTCATCTGAGGACCTTGGCCACGATTTCTGCTTCTTAAAAAGCAGCTTCCATATCCCTATGTGTTCTGCCATAGAACCGTTGTAGGGTCCGCGACCCTTCTGGATTGAACTCCCACATCTTGAGGGGCCGCCTCTAGCAGGGAACTGCGCAGTGGATCAGCATCACTTTGATTACATCAGTAAGGGTAACGTCCTTCGCTATCATACTCTTGACGCGTTTTTGCAACAGCAGCACCTCAGGGGCCGACCCCCAGTCTGGACCCTTGTCGGTTGTGACACCCCAAAAATTTTGACCTTGTTTTATTAACTGAAATTCTGCCAGGAAATTCAAACTTTCATTTTCTGGGTTTTCCATTGATTTCAGAACCATTCTTTCTTGGTTATTATGGAGTTTTACCCCAAGTGACAACCTTTCAAATATACTATTGGACTTGTTTACCCTGTCAAGAAAGCATTCCTATTATCAGTGGAATTTGTTTGCACAAGCATTTCTCTCTGAGCTTTATTCCTTAAAATGATTTTTCATTAGTTTTGGAGCTCTTTTTGAACTACAACCACTTGATAAATTTATTTAAAATTTTCACCAAAATTTGGAGATGTCATGCGATGTTTTTAAATCACTTTTATGCAAAAATATATTCCATTCATTTAATATTTTGAGCTCTACACCAATTTTTCAAATCTGTTCTAGTTGGCAATTTTGCACTACAACCCATTTAAATATTCCTTTCTAGCTTGCACCAAAATGATGGGATGTTAATAGGAGTATATTATGCAACTTTATGCAAAAGCCCTTTTATGTTCTTTGAAAAATTTGAGTGAATCAACCTCTTTTTCATTCTGATCCATCTTGGTGGTTTGTACTGCAACCCCTTTTTATCTTGTTCTTTTACCCATGATCCCTTTTCCTACTTATAGCCCATCCTGCTAAACCCTTAAGTCCAGGAGAGTGGACTCATTGGAGGATTTTAAGTTCATGTAATGGTGCCTTTCCCTTTCTGTCCAAAATCAATTTCCTCACAAACTTGAACTGACAAGTTTCTGCTTTTGACAAACTAACCTCACCACTCTCTTATTCATCCAAGGAGACTCTGATATGGAGATTTGGGCCACCCCAAGAGTTGCCTAGGTGCCTTTGGCATTCTGTCAAACACCTGGTGTGCATGTCCAGTTTTGGCATGATTTTGGTTTTGCACTGTGATCTTGCCCCTCTGTACCTACTGGCATGTCCACTAATCTCCTAAGAGACCCTAGCCTAGACCTGCTAATCCCCAGCTCCACCCACGCCGCCTAGCATGCTCGGGCATTTCGCCGAACGCTTGGCGTGCACGCTCTGGGCGCGCCCAGAGCGCGCATTTTGCACGTGCGTGCACATGAGTTGCCGCGTCCCGCTGCCGACGCCCCGCGCTCGCTCTGGCCCTTCCCCTCGCCCAGTCGACGCCCCGACCCCTTCCCTCGCCGCAGAGCCGCCCCTGGAGCTCTACAGCGCCGCCGTCAGGTCGGCCGTGGCAACTAGCGGCCGGCCACAGCAGGCCCCGGCCATGGCAGCACCGCCCGAGCCTCCCCAGCGCGCCAGCTGCTCTTGGGATAGCTCGATCTCATCTGCAAACACGTTCGCTAGCGCTCGTCGCCGCCACGTCGCCCTGCCCCTACAGAATGATGGTCGCCGACGAGCTTATCCACGGCCGCCGCAAAACCGACCTTGCCGCATATAAAAGGGAACCCCGAGCTCGACTAAGCATTCAGGCGACCTCAAGCCACCTCTCTAGAGTTACCACGGCCAGCAATCGACGGCGGGAAGCTTTCTTCCCCGTCTCCGATCAGTGCGGCCTCCGCCTCGTTCCAGTGCCGTGCATCGCAACCCGAGCCCCTCCCGTCCATCTAGCGCCACCACTCGACTCCCCTCAACCTCGCAGAGCTGCCCAACCCCTCAAACGCAACCCAGAGCCACCGCAACCCAGAACCCCAATTTCACCCGAAGCTTCCTCCTCCACGGAGCTCGTCGCCGGCAATTCCCTCCACCCCCGCCGACCCAACAACCACCGGGAGGACCGCCCCAGTCTTGCGGATCTATCCCGACCCTCTAGAGCCCGCAGGGAGCCGCCATTCGCCGGCATTGATTGCCGGAGCCTCGCCTCCATTTGGGCAGAGGAAGAGGAGGGAGAGAGGACTGGTCAAACCTGACCAGTGGGCCCCCTGGACCCACTGTCAGCGACCCAGCCACGCCCGCTTGTTTTAAGTGAAAACGCAAACAGCCGAAAGTATGTCTCCCCTACTTTGAAAGCGTATTCTCGTCGAAACGTTTTCTTTTCTGTGTTATTTTAAAAACAAAGTTTGACTGAAACTTTGACTGGCTATGTCTTTTTAAATAAAACTCCGAATAAATTGATTCTTTTTCCTACCTCTCTCAAATTTCACCTAGTTTATTTTAAGATTTATTTCAAAAATAATTAGGACAACTTTTTGTACTGTTTTTGAAGTATGTGTTATTGGAATATTTTTTAAAATAGGAATTTGGAAGGGAGATATAACTTTCAAAAGTTTTGGAGGGCACCTCACCTCTCCACACCTTGAAGGCAAGCATTCTGAACCCTGGCATAATATATTTTGGGGATTGTTTGATATGGTTATAACCCCACCTCAACATGAAGCATTAGTTATTTTTATGTGACGATATGATCATACGCTTTGAATGCAAAAATGGAAATGTTTGCTGTTGGAAATGGACATACTTGTGATAGCAATCACCCTCATATGCCTCTCATGCCTACCGGGAAGGATCCGGGAAAGTCTCTGTCTTGGGTAGACACGAGCTTGTCCCTCGTCCAGACGAAAGTCTCTGTCTTGGGTATTTCATGTGTCTGATGGATGTGAAATATTATCCTTGAGCTAATCATGCATGAAATACTTAAGCCTCCTGAGTCAGTCATAGATCGAGTCTTGTTCCAGTAACCCCCATCCTTGTTTCGTGCTGCCACTTGACCCTGCCATAGGTAGGGTACAGTTCAGTAAGTTGTCAACCCCTGTCTAGCACACATCATACAGGGAGACCGCGATGAGGGTTCCATGGCCCTGGATTAAAGCCAGTCATCCAGTCCGGGGGCATGGGTGTTTTTGGTTGTAGCCGAAGGGGGTAGCTCCCCCAGTTTGCGCGCAGTATAAATTTTGTGATCCCATGCTAATTCGAGGTTGTAGCCTCCCCACTTAGAGTTTTGCTTAACAGGTGTCAAGGGTGATTCCAGACACCGGTGAGTTTGGCTGGTGTGTGCGGTTAGGGTGTTTTCGACTAAAAGACCATAGACGGAATTAGTCCCGATGGACTAAAGGAATCCGTTACTCGTGGGTAAAGAGTACACCCTCTGCAGAGATATTAAACCTATTCGGATAGCCGTGTCCATGGTTAAGGACTACAGTCTGGAAGGGGTCAAGTGTCGGTCTTAGTGTCGGTCTTCGGAGGAGAAACTACTAAACCAGAACATGGATCATAACTTGTGACGTATGATGATTATGATTATTATTGTTATGGACTAACCATTTATGTTATTTGAATTATTGAGTATCCCTGGGACGGTTCTACCTCCTGGGTACTCACTGTGATTATTATTATATAAGCCCTTTATGTGGTGTCGCACAGACGCCCGACTATGGCATGCTTGTTATTTTATTTACTTATAAGCCCTTTATGTGGTGTCGCACAGACACCCAACTGAGGCATGCTTGTTATTGTATTTACTTATAAGCCCTTTATGTGGTGTCGCACAGACGCCCGACTGTGGCATGCTTGTTATTTTATTTACTTATAAGCCCTTTATGCAGTGTCGCACAGACGCCCGACTGTGGCATGCTTGATATTTTATCTACTTATAAGCCCTTTATGTGGTGTCGCTCATACGCCCGACTGAGGCATGCTTCATATTATTATCCTTTCGAGGCGTCACTTCAGACACCCGATCGGTGCTCTGCATTTCTACACCCTGATTGCTTACTCATGTTTTATTTAAATGATCTACTTGCGTGCATCATGAGCCTTATTTCATAACTGTCGAAGTGATCATAGTATATTTTAAAGCAGGATTATCAATGGCTATATTATACCTGTGTTCTTAATGTTTGCGAGTACATTCAAAGTACTCACTGGCTTGTCCCTGGCTATTGTCTTGGCCAGATTTCTTGCATGGAAAGGAACATTGCGATGACAGCCCCGGAACCTACGCAATGGAGATAGTGGCCTCACGAAGATAGGAGTTATCCTGGTCAGCTGTTCCTGTGGGAAATGGATTCCCATAGACACTGATGATCCGCAAACCGCTTCCGCCATCAACCACTAGAAACCAATTGTTGTACCCATAGGCTAGAATGGTCTTGTACTACATATTTTGTAGTTTTCTTGGAGTTTCTGTAACTAGTCGGTGTCTCATCAGCTAACAGTAATCCTGGGGCTGGTGAGCACAAGGGCCGCTTTTGGGAAATTAATATCCCGAAAATCTGGTTCTGACATCGGTCCAGGATGTAAGCCTAAGCGGGGGTCCAGATCTAAAGGCTGGTGCGGCTGCCCACTTGGAGCCACGGGGTTCTGTAATATAGAACCATTCCTATTGCCATATTTTGACGGTGTCCACAAAGACTCCCCTTGGCCAATTTACTTTGGGGAGCTTGCTCACCATGGCACCACCATAGTTCGCGTGTTGCCCATTGACCACCTTCGGTTTCACATTAAAAGTCTTGAGCCATAAGCCAATGTGTGGAGGGACACGGAGGAAGGCTTCACACACGATGATAAAATGCCGAGATGTAAAGGAACGAATTTGGGGCCAGGTCATGAAAATCCAGCCCGTAGTAGAACATGAGACCCCTTACAAAGGGGTGAAGGGAGAATCCGAGTCCATGGAGGAAGTGCAGGATAAACACCACCCTCTCACTGGGCTCTGGAGTGGGGATGACCTGCGCCGGATCGAGAAGCCTATGCTTGATTTTTCCGGTAAAATACCACGCTTCCCGCAGCTCCTTTATGTTCTCCTCCATGACGGAGGAGGACACCCACATGCCTTGAGTGTCGGCCATGGTAGGAGGAGTTGTCAAGGAGAGAAAAGCTTGGAGTTTGGGCACTCGAGCTCGGGGACAGAGAGGCAGAGAGAATGAGGCATGGGGTGGAACAGATGGGTTCTATCCACTTATATGGACTACGAATATCAAGCATCCCCCCTCGAGCCTTAAAACTCACCTGTTCCCAAGGGGTCATGCGAACCGCATGATTAGGTTACCAAAACTCGTATTGATGAGAATCCCGTAATAAGGGGGCACGATCTCTGCTTTGACAAGACGTGTCGCCGGAGGCTGCGTCTCGAAGCGTGAAACGGGAGGCCAAAAAACGATTCAAAATAATAAAACAGCCGGACGTAATGTCTCGTCCATAAAATCATCAAAAGACCAAACTTATCTCTATTTTAGCGTCATGTTAAGGATGGTGACTATTGTACAGAGCCCGATATAGTGTTGGTGGTCAACTACTTTGAAGTATTCGGGGGAGGAACCCACCTTGCAATGCTGAAGACAATCTGTGCGCCGGACACATTGTCATTGAACACTGGTTCAGGGGCTACTGAGGGAGTCATGGATTATGGGGTCCTCGGGTTTCCGGGCGACGTCACATGGGCTGGACAGATGGGCCGTGAAGATACAAGATAGAAGGCCTTCCCTCGTGTCCGGATGAGACTCTCCTTGGCGTGGAAGGCAAGCTTAGTGTGCGGATATGAAGATTCCTTTCTCCGTAAACCAACTCTGTAAAACCCTAGCCCCCTCTGGTGTCTATATAAACCAGAGGGTTTATTCTGTAGAGGCAATCATAATCATATAGGCTTGACATCTAGGGTTTGGCCATTATGATCTCGTGGTAGATCAAGTCTTGTAACCCCTATACTCCTCAAAGTCAATCAAGCAGGAAGTAGGGTATTACCTCCATCACGAGGGCCCGAACCTAGGTAAGCATCGTGTCCCATGTCTCATGTTACCATCAATCCTTAGACGCATAGTTCGGGACCCCCTACCCAAGATCTGCCGGTTTTGACACCGACATGCACAGCAAGGGCAGACTGCCCCACCAAAGCTTCACCGCTCCACCTCACAGCGACGCAAGTCATCTATCAATGCGGTGTCAAGCCCCGAAGGGACTAAGTGGCTGCTTCCTGCCACATGGAAGTCACTTTCTATGGAAAACACCTCTAGATGACACCGGTCGTAAGACATGTCAAGCAAGCAGGCGTAAAGCTGGAAAAATGGCCCAACAAAGCTTGCGGGGCACGCTATGATGTGACACTGAGCGGCACATTTAATGTGCTTTGTCCGCCTATAGAGTTAGGTATGATAGCACTATTTGCTATATAATCAATGTGTAAAAGACTAATTTGCCACAGTGTTGACCCTTTTATCTATAAAAGGAAGCCCATGGCAACCATAGAGAAGATTCAGACCCTTGCACATTCATACTCGCATAGCCACTCTCGCCCCGAGGCAACCCTCCCGGGCAAGAGGGCCCCGTTTTCCACCATTATCCTCCATTAATCCACCAAAGCAGGAGTAGGGTTTTACGCCTCACGGCGGCCCGAACCAAGGTAAAACTGCCCGTGCGATCTCCGTCGTGATATGTTAGGATTCTCTGCTCTTTGTGCAACGTGCCCATCCCCCGGGCAAATCAAAAGGGGCCCATGGCCCCATAGGTAGCCGTGGTTTCCCACGACAAAGTATGTACCAGAGGTCGCCCGATTCGTCCCTGCTTAGCCTGATACCTTTGGCATAGAGAACTTCATCAAGTGGGTCATCATCTTCGGCATTGTTGATGTAGATAACAGCCAGCCTTGGAGTTTGCCTTCGGAAGGAGAAGCTGATAAGCTCACTCCCAGTGAGATGTATGTGGTTGATGAAACGATTCCTGTCGTATCCTCCAATCTGGGATATGTTTTTCGTCCCTTTTGGACCTCCATAGTGTAGGGGCCCCCTGGAGCGTCGAAGATCACAATGTCTTCGGTAATGAGCTCATTGAACTCCAGTCTCACAATGCAAGTGATGATCTGTGTAAAAACCAAAAAAATAAACACATTGCATTATGGGAAATAGCAAGAAAACAAAAGAAAAAAAATTCTTATAGAAGGTTCATGTAATGCGTTACCGCTGTAAGAACAAAGCACGTATGGAAGTAGATGCCAAATAGCATGCCACTTGAAAAGTTCGTTGTGCACGTTGACTTGCACACTGGACATGGTGGTGGCTGCTCCATTCTACATATAATATTATTGAAACTAAGGTTGTGTTTGATATCAAAGATTGACAAATTAAAGTATTGGAAAACCACAGTAATTTAACAAGTAGGTACAAGCGGATGGTGACAGGTTGGGGACTAAGTATATAAACACTTTGCACACTAGTAATTGAATACACAAATAAACAAAAATTCTACACTAGTAATTATCACTAGCTACAATTTCTATGACACAAAGTAATCCATGCAATTAACTCTGGATTCTACATGAGACAAAGCAAATGAAAAGCAATGCCCTAAGGGCAATTTCTATGAGATATATAATAAAATTTCTACACAAATTAAAGCAATCCAATAAGGGAAATTTCTATGATATATATACTAAAATTTCTACAGAAATAAAAGCAATCCCCTTAGGGAATCTACAATATCAAAAGTATATACTAAAATTTCTACACAAATTAAAGAAATCCCCTAAGGACATCTATAACGGCAGCCTAGCGCACTATGCAATGTGTGACACTGGGATTCACCAAAATGCGAACGGAGGACATGGGAGATTGGAGAGGAAGGAGATGCGATGGGAGGAGTATAGTGGATCTAACCTTGGTGCCGGCGAGGGGCGACAATGGGGCGTCGACTGTGCAGCGACAGTGGTGGCTTTGGTCAGGGGAGGGATGTGAAATGAGAGAGAGCGGTGTCGGTGTCCTAGAAACGGGGGTACCCAGGCTTGCCTGCCTGTGGCCCAGGGTGTGGCTCCACCAGTGGCCTGGTATGGCCCATCTTCATCAGCAACCACTCAAGACCCTCGCTAGGGGCCAAGCCTCGCAAGGCGGACGACAGCAAGACCTCCCCTGGGGCGGCCTCGCTAGGATGGCTTCCAAGAGGCGGAGATATCTATGCAAGGGGCACCTCGCGAAGTCCGCGTGACGTGATCCATGACGACCGAAGCCAGGTGGGCGCCAGTAGGCGCAGAGTGCCAGTTTCCTCTTTAGTGCTAAGGAAGCAGGCGTAGGCGAGGAGTCCCAAGGTATCAAGCAAAGGTTTCCATAATGGTGCAACAAGACCAAGACCACCAGGACAGCAGGATGGAGCTCACCGCAGAGCCCACGACGGCGTCACCACTAGAGCCTTTGGCAGGCGAAGACCACCTTTTGTGAGGATAGCTTGTACTAGTTGTCTCCCTTCAAAACTAGCAGTTGTGGGATCCCTTCCCGCCTAACATCTGGGAAGAGGACCAGAGCCTCTCTAAATAGGACCAGCCACCACCGTAGTCAAGGATCAGCTCATCTTGGATCGGATCCACTCCACCAAGGCCATCTCACTAGCTCATCGAGCTCAATAACACCTCTCCTCAGGAGGCTATTCATCCATTGTACTAATTCATCCTCAGCCCATGAGGCAATCCACCACACCACATTGAAGTAGGGTCTTACACCACAATGGTGGCCCGAACCAGTATAAACTCTCGTGTCTCTTGTTCCTTGGGTTCGGCGAGCTAGGGCTTGAGATCGTTGCGAGAGCGAGCTAGGGAGAGATCTTCGTGCGCACCCCAGAGTTCAAACCTCGAGGGTTTGCCGA
Source organism: Triticum dicoccoides (assembly GCF_002162155.2). NCBI lineage: Eukaryota > Viridiplantae > Streptophyta > Magnoliopsida > Poales > Poaceae > Triticum > Triticum dicoccoides. Next base: position 254,496,644 of record NC_041382.1, read on the forward strand.
AACTCATAATCCGACAAGTGATGACTTAGGTCTTTTACTAAGTTGAATAATATATTATCGCTCGCATTGGGTGAAAGGGCAGTGCCATAGCTAATAAGAGGCCAAATAAAAAAATACTAAGGTTAGTAATGGAAGACTTGAAAAAAATAAAAAAAGACTAAGATTACTAAATTGATAAAAACAGTAAAATTAATTATCACAAAAAGCATAATATAAAATTTCTATTATTTCGTGACTAGTATAATAATTAAATACTTAAAACTTGATCAAATATGGAAAAAGTGGTTTGGCATACAAAGCAGATGGACGCCAGCATTGACAAATTAACTATGGCGTGCAAAAAAAAGAAACACCACCAGTGCGTTCCAAACGGTGAGTGCATATGGGCCAAAACATTTGTGGCGTTTCAGAAGAAAATTGATGCCAGCAGTAATCATGTAAAGCTCGCGTGCTAATTTCTCCTACGACAACACTATTTGGAAAAAATAATGTAGTCGTCGATAGTAAATGGCGCGCCACCAATGATAGTTGTGGCTAGCCATTTTCCCACTAGTGTTTTGTTTAGCATCAAAATTAACCTTCTCCAAAGATGGAAGAGGCAACAAATCAATACGTGCACGAGGTAGGAAACCATACACAACTTTAAAAGGGCACATCTTAGTAGTAGAATGCAGTGATCAATTATAAGCAAATTCAATATGAGGCAAGTATTCTTCCCACATTTTCAAGTTATCCTTCAAAATAGCCCTAAGCATAGTAGACAATGTTCTATTGACTACTTCAGTTTGTCCATCAGTTTGGGGTGACATATAGTACTAAAAACCAGTTTAGTTCCCAACTTAGCCCATAAACATCTCCAAAAGTGGCTAAGAAATTTAGTATCACGATCTGAAACAATCACCGGTACAATGAGGTGCTTTACAAATGGTTTTTAACCCCTTTCCGCGACGGCATTTGGGACCATCGCCAAGTGAGTGACTGTGATAGGGGAGTCCTTCGCACACGACCCAAAAACCATTAGGGATAGGGAGCCACCCAAATGATATATCCTTGCAACTCGTTTGTGCTCGCATTGCCATCGCAGTCGGCATTATGTGGTGCTACATTTACGATGCGCAGCCCATCAGAAACGTTTCACGATTATAGAATGTGTATGATAAGCAGATAATCACACACATTCACTTCTCCTGAACTGTATGTGATAACTAATTAAGAAGATTAGCTAATCGTCGTATGAGTGTTAGATAGGATTACGAAACATCGGACCGCCATAACATCGTCGTACATGACAACTATCGCACACGCTATTCTGTGGTGCAACGTTTATGATGCATACCACATCATAAATAGTTCATGGTTGCGAACCATGTATGATAACGGAACTATCATAAATGTTTAGTTTGCCCGCATCATTTGTGATATTGTCTGACATCGCACACGCTTTGCAAATCGCAACTGTGTGCATGCTTGCACAGGTTTCCTCTATGTAAACCAGGTTGGATTATGGTGTATATCACAAATGTTTGTGTTTTACCAACCGTGTGCGCCGTAAATACCTGCAGAGCATAATGTCACCGTAATTTAATTGTTGCAATTTGAAATTGTACAAGATTTGAATTTGAAAGTATGCTATAGCTTTATTCATATCCACCAGGTTCAAACAACCAATGCATTATTCGATCCAGGGGTACATATGTTCAAGAATTACATAAGCACCAAATAAAGAATGATGAACCACAGTTGTATACTTGTACTATTAAAGACGGTAAAGAAAGAGGTGAAATACATTCTGGTTGCTGAACAAAGTCAAGCGGAATGCCCATATTTTGCCCTCCTCCATGCAGAAGGCACGCATGACTCTGGTCCAGTCCCTTCAGATGGCCGACCGCCCATTGTCGGTGTCAAAACCGGCAGATCTCGGGTAGGGGGGTCCCGACCTGTGCGTCTAGGATCGATGGTAACAGGACACGGGGGCGCGATGTTTACCTAGGTTTGGCCCTCTCTATGGAGGTAATACCCTACTTCCTGCTTGATTGATTTTGATGAATATGAGTATTACAAGAGTTGATCTACCACGACATCGTAATTGCTAAACCCTAGAAGTCTAGCCTATGAATATGGTAATGAGTATATGTGGTGTCCTTTCCGGACTATCCCCTTCGGTTTATATAGACACCGAGGAGAGCTAGGGTTTACATGAAGTCAGTTACATAAAAAGGAACCTTCGGTCGCCAAGCTTGCCTTCCACGCCAAGTAGAGTCCCATCCGAACACGGTGTAGTCTTCAATCTTCATGTCTTCACAGCCCATCAGTCCGGCCCATGGATAACAGGCCGGACGTCCGAGGACCCCTTAGTCCAGGACTCCCTCAGTAGCCCCTAAACCTGGCTTCAATGACAAGGAGTCCGGCACGCATATTTGTCTTCGGCATTGCAAGGTGGGTTACCCTTTCTCCAAACTCCAAGATAATATTCAGATGTGACGATAGTATCCAGACCTGCCATATACCACACAAAACCGCAGAGAGAATATATATATATTCACACGAGTTTCGTCCGCTGACAGCTCTTCACAACACGACATTACATCTGTCCGGTCACAACCTTGAACTGTTCTTTGTCTGCCGCTCCACGTTTTGAGACGCGGTTGCTATTGGCACATCCTGTCAAAGCAGAGTACGTGTCCCCTTATCGCGGGATTCTCATCAATGTGGGCATGGGTAACCCAGTCGTGCCGTTTATACAACCCTTGGGAATAGGCGAGTTTTTAGGACGAGTGGGGAGGCGCTTGATATTCGCGGTCTTTATAAAGGGATAAGGACACTCTCCCTTTACCCTCACCCTTCTTCATCTTCAGTCCTTTAGTCCTCGAGCTCTAGCGCCCAAGTTTTAGCTTTTCCTCATTCGAGAAAGCACTCCAGTCATGTCCGGATCTGGAGCTGGAGGCAAGTGGATGGCCTCCTCCATTGAGGAGAGGGACATCACGGAGCTCCGGGAGGCCGGCTACTTAGCCAAGGAGATTGCTCACCGACTCCCTGCAAAAGGGAAAATCGTCCCTACCCCGAGCCCCATGAGAGGGTCGTGTTTTCACACACTTCGTCCGCGGGTTGGGATTCCCTCTTCATCCATTTGTTCGTGGATTGATGTTTTACTCTGGGTTGGACTTCCACGATCTGGCTCCCAACTTTATCCTCAATATCTCAGCATTTATAGTTGTGTGCGAAGCCTTTCTCCGCATCCCACCTCACTTTGGCCTATGGCTTAAGACTTTTAATGTAAAGCCCAAGGTGGTGCGCGGGCAATAGGCCAAGTGCGGAGGTGCCATGGTGGGCAAAATGCCCAATATCACCTTGCTCGAAGGCTCCTTTGTAGAGATGGTGAAGGGATGGCAATCGGGGTGGTTCTATATCACCGAGTCGCGTAACGCCAACTGGGCGGCGGCTCCCGAATTCCGATCTGGAGCCCCGATGCGGCTTACCTCCTGGCAAGAGAAGGGACTGACCTGGGGATCTTTGGAGGAGATCACGGGGCTCGAAACTTGCCTCCAGAATATGATAACCCGGAAGATCAAGCTCGTGGATGTGATCCAGGTCATGCTTGTACGCTGGATCCTTCCCTGTCAGCGTCGGACCTGTTATTTGTGGGAGTTTGATTCGGCCAAGCACCAGATGCTGCTACGGCTCTTCGGCATGACACACAAAGATATCTGGAGGGCGCTCTTCAAGGGAGCGAGACACCTCCACCCTCTACCAAAGATCGCGGGCTCAACTTTAAGCGTCAGGCTAATTCGGTAAGCCATCAAGGTATAACCTTTAAGGACACACTTCGAGGAAGGATACTAAGCATTCTTACAAATTTCTTTTTCAGGACCGGGTCGACCTAGCAAGACGGATTAATAGTCCGGCGCCGTTGCCCGAAGGCGAGGGAACCCTGCTCCTTATGGAGATGCTATTTCCGGCGCCTTACGATATGCCGGAGAAGAAGGTCAAAATAACGGCAAAGGGGACCAGGAGTGGGCTTCGCCGAAGGAACACCTTGGTCGTCTCATCTGACAATGAGATAGACCCCTCAGCCGCCGACGATGGCGACAAGGAGGGAGGTGACTCCGCTCCTTTGGGAGGGAGGAAGAAAAGGGAGGCCTCCACGAGTTTGGAGGCGGAGGCGCCCCAGAGGGGGAGAGGCTCCCACGCGGATAACTCCGTGTGGGACGTTGATAGCAGCCCGGAGCGACCTCGCCGGACCAAGCCACGGGCCTCCTCGTAAGTACCAGAATCTAAAAACGTCTGGCCTTTCTTGTTTGTAGTATTGATGTGCCTTAAACTCCCCGCGATCCTCGACAGAGGAATCGCTGGACTCAAAGGAAATGGCTAGCATGTCTCCACCGCCTACTCATTCCGTCTCTACAAAGGTTGATGACGAGGTGGTGTCACAAAATACCTTCCCCGACCAGGAGGAGGTTCCGCAGATCGTCGGGGCGGTGCCCCTGGACGATTCCTCAGTCGCCGGACACATGGTGAAAAAAATCCCTTATGGGGACTGATGACGGGGGATGAGTTCCCCTTGGTCCTTAGCAGGAAACTACTCCGGAGAACCATGTGGCTCCAGAGTCTGGCGAACGGCATTCCCCGAAAGAAGGGAGTGTGCCAGTCCCACCGGTGACCTCTGTCCAACCAGAGGCACCGAACAATCTACTGGAGGTGCTACGAGGCGCCTCTATTGTGGATGAACACCGTTCCCTTATGGGAACGGTAATAGAGAAGGTTCAGTTCGTCAAAAACGGACTGGCTGAAGCTTGAACTAGCCTTCTATCAGGCTTTGAGGTAAGTAATGCAGTTGTAGGAAGAATGTCACAGTATAGACAGTAGCCCCTGATGCTCTGTTTGGTGTTCGGTAGGAAAGAGCCGAACAGACGATCGAGAAAAAATATCGCAGGAGTCTAACATACATAAGTTGTCTTTGTGAATAAGAAGGTATCGCTGCAGGCTGCCACTTGTCATGCTGTGGAGGTTTCTGAACTGAAGCGGAAGCTGAAGTGGGCCAAAGAGGAACTTGGCCACATGAAAAAGCAGTTGGAGGATAGCCAAGGTATGCAGTGACCTGCGGGTATATTTTAAGAAAAAAATGAATAGTCTGTCCGGACTAAAGTGTCATAATATTTATTACGGGCCACGACTGTGGTGGCCTCCCTCAAGAAGGCATTAGCAGAGGCCGAGGATAAAGTGGCCAAGGAACGCGCCTCGTTCGAGAAGCACGAGGCCCGGGTTGATGAGGCGCAACAGCAGCTCCAAGGTGTGATCGAGAGATTTGAGTCCTCGGAGCGCGAAGAGTCCAAACTGGAGAAGGCCCGTCAGAGCGCACAGGACACATGAGCCGAAGCCCAGAACACCCTCCAGGAGATTCAGGCGGCCAAGAACACTGCGGTGGGTGAGTCTTTCGCCATGCAAAGCAAGTATGTAAAAGAAACATTCCTTGTACTTATCCGGATTTGGGTTTTCCAGGGGCGTTTACGGATCTTCTGCATGATACGTCCCCTTTGCATCATGCTCTTATATCGATATTTATTGCATTATGGGCTGTTATTACAGATTATGTCACAATACTTATGCCTATTCTCTCTTATTTTACAAGGTTTACATAAAAAGGGAGAATGTCGGCAGCTGGGATTCTGGGCTGGAAAAGGATAAAATATTAGAGACCTATTCTGCACAGCTCCAAAAGTCCTGAAACTTCACGGAAGTCATTTTTAGAATATAAAAAAAATACTAAGCGCAAGAAGTTCCGGAAGGGGGCCACACCCTGCCCACGAGGGTGGGGGGCGCGCCCTACCCCCTGGGCGCACCCCTACCTCATGGGCCCCCTGGTGGCCCTCTGATGCCCATCTCTGCTATATGGAGTCTTTTGATGGGGAAAAAAATCAGAAGCCAGCTTTCGGGATGAGACTCCGCCGCCACGAGGCGGAACCAATCTAGGGCTCTGGCGCCGCTATTCTGCCGGGAAACTTCCCTCTGGGAGGGGGAAATCATCGCCATCGTCATTACTAATGCTCCTCTCATCGGAAGAGGGCAATCTCCATCAACATCTTCACCAGCACCATCTCCTCTCAAACCCTAGTTCATCTCTTGTATCCAATTCTTGTCTCCAAGTCTGGGATTGGTACCTGTGGGTTGCTAGTAGTGTTAATTACTCCTTGTAGTTGATGCTAGTTGGTTTATTTGGTGGAAGATCATATGTTCTTATCCTATATGCATATTAATACCCCTCTGATTATGAACATGAATATGCTTTGTGAGTAGTTACGTTTGTTCCTGAGGACATGGGAGAAGTCTTGCTATTAGTAGTCATGTGAATTTGGTATTCGTTCAATATTTTGATGAGATGTATGTTGTCTCTCCTCTAGTGGTTTTATGTGAACGTCGACTACATGACACTTCACCATTATTTGGCCTAGTGGAAGGCATTGGGAAGTAATAAGTAGATGATGGGTTGCTAGAGTGACAAAAGATTAAACCCTAGTTTATGCGTTGCTTCGTAAGGGGCTGATTTGGATCCATATGTTTCATGCTATGGTTAGGTTTTCCTTAATACTTTTTTTGTAGTTGCGGATGCTTGCAATAGAGGTTAATCATAAGTGGAATGCTTGTCCAAGTAAGGACAGCACCCAAGCACCGGTCCACCCACATATCAAATTATCAAAGTACCGAACGCGAATCATATGATCGTGATGAAACCTAGCTTGACGATATTCCCATGTGTCCTCGGGAGGGCTTTTCTCTATATAAGAGTTTGTCCAGGCTTGTCCTTTGCTACAAAAAGGATTGGGCCACCTTGCTGCACTTTATTTCCTTTTGTTACTTGTTTCTCGTTACAAATTATCTTATCACAAAACTATCTGTTACCTATAATTTCAGTGCTTGCAGAGAATACCTTGCTGAAAACCGCTTATCATTTCCTTCTGCTCCTCGTTGGGTTCGACACTCTTACTTATCAAAAAGACTATGATAGATACCCTATACTTGTGGGTCATCACCGCACAGTATATCAGATGCTGCCGAGCATTATAGAGCCGAAGAGGGGATGTCTACGGAGAAGCTGTTCTGGTCCCAATATCTTGGACCCGAAGATCCGGTGCCCGGAGAACTCAAATTAACTTTGCAAAAGACTGTTAATAGATCTAGAAAGAATTGGTCCAAGAAACTTGATGATGCATTATGGGCCTATAGAACTGCATATAAAAATCCTATGGGTATGTCTCCGTATAAAATGGTTAATGGAAAAGCATGTCACTTACCTCTTGTACTAGAACATAAGGCTTATTGGGCTATTAACGAGCTCAACTATGATTTCAAACTTGCTGGTGAGAAGAGGTTATTTGACATTAGCTCACTTGATGAATGGAGAACCCAAGCCTATGAGAATGCCAAATTATTTAAAGAAAAAGTTAAAAGATGGAATGACAAAAGAATACAGGAGCGTGAGTTTAATGTAGGTGATTATGTATTGCTATACAACTCTCGTTTAAGATTTTTTGCAGGAAAACTTCTCTCTAAATGGGAAGGTCCTTACGTTATCGAGGAGGTCTATCGTTCCGGTGCCATAAAAATCAACAACTTCGAAGGCACAAATCCGAAGGTGGTGAACGGTCAAAGAATTAAACATTATATCTCAGGTAATCCTATAAATGTTGAAACCAATGTTATTGAAACCGTAACCCCGGAGGAATACATAAGGGGCACTTTCCGGAATGTTTCAGACTCCAAAAAGGAATAGGTATGTGGTACGGTAAGTAAACTGACTCCAAAATAGTTCTAATGGCAATTTTCTTTCGTTTTGGAATATTTAGAAAAATAGAAAAATAAGAAGCAGTCCGGGAAGGACACGAGGGCTCCACGAGGGTGGAGGGTGCGACCCCTACCTCGTGGGCACCTCATGTGCTCTCCGGACTCCGTTTTCTTACACGTTACGTATTTTGGTTGGTAAAAATTCATTATATAATCTCCCAAAGGATTTTACTCCCGTATCACGCAAGTATCTCTCGTCTTTGTTTCGAGCTGTTTTTTTTATAGATCTAGGTCGTCATGTCGTCTTCAAGTGCCCCCAAGGACAAGTTTTTCGAGAAGGTCATCAACCCCTACCTCGCGGAAGTGCTCCAACACCCTCAAACCATTGAGATGCGTGAGGGGGTGCTGCACATCCGTGATGCTGAGGGGCGAAGGAGGACCGGAAGCATGGAGACAAGGCTTGAGGTAATGGAGCAATAAGTTTTCAGGTGCCAGGAGATGGTGGAGCGTGGACTTGACTCCAATAACATTATGATCACGGAGTTAACCAACAACCACAAGCTAGATGCCAAGGACATTGGGGAGGCCATCTTCAAGCTTCACGAGAAAATCGAGCACCTCCAAGCCCAAATCTAAGACCTGCAAAACCAAAACGGTGAGTATGTGTATAGATTCAAGAGGATGAGTTTGGCTACAGATTTGAGGATTCAGGAGACTCGGTCATCCTTCTATGATGGAGAGCCTATGCCTTGGAAGAAGGACGACAAGCCTACATCATCAACAACTCCATCCTCTCCACCAACAAAGAAGAATTGAGTATCTGGTATGGCACTCCCCTTGGCAACTGCCAAGCTTGGGGGAGTGCCCCAGTTTCGTATCACCTTCACTTCTATCTTTACCATTTTTCTTAGTTCGATCCTTTTGGTAATATATTGATCTAGTAGCATAAAGTTTTAGTATGATCTAGTTGTGAGTTTTTCTTTATGATCCTTCTATGTAATCGAGTCCGTAAGCTATATATAATAAAGATTAGTGTTGAGTCAAGGGCTTGATTATTTTGCCATGATCTTGAGTGAATAAAATAAAAAGAAAGAAAAGAGATCATATGGATCTTATGGAGAGTAATGAGCTCACATATAAAGAGTATGATGATTAAAAGTTGTTGAGAGTTGACAAACATAGTTTTGGTCATCGTTGAAATTAATAAGAAGTACTAAAGAAAGAGGGGCCTTCACATATAAATATACTATCTTGGACATCTTTTATGATTGTTAGCACTCATTAAAATATTACATGCTAAAGAGTTGACGTTGGACAAGGAAGACAACATAATGGGTTATGTTTTCTAACATATGAGATAAATTATATTGTCATGGATCATCCAACATGATTGAGCTTGCCTTTCCCCCTCATGCTTGCCAAATTCTTTGCACCAAGTAGAGATACTACTTGTGCTTCCAAACACCCTTAAACCAGTTTTGCCATGAGAGTCCACCATACCTACCTATGGATTGAGTAAGATCCCTCAAGTAAGTTGTCATCGGTGCAAGCAAATAAGATTGCTCCCTAAATATGTATGACTTATGTAGGTTGAGAGAAAATAAGATTTATACGATCGTGTGATATGGAAGAAATAAAAGCGACGGACTGCATAATAAAGGTCCATATCACAAGTGGCAATATAAAGTGACGTTCTTTCGCATTAAGATTTTGTGCATCCAACCATAAAAGCGCATGACAACCTCTGCTTCCCTCTGCGAAGGGCCTACCTTTTCCTTTTATCTCCTACCTTACATAAGAGTCTTGGTGATCCTCACCTTTCCTTTTTACATTTTATCCTTTAGCAAGCACAACATGTTGGAAAGATCCTCGTATATATGGCTAATTGGATGTGAGTTTTCATGAACTATTATTGTTGACATTACCCTTGAGGTAAAATGTTGGGAGGCAAAACTATAAGCCCCTATTTTTCTCTGTGTCCGATTAAAACTCCATACCCATAAGTATTGCGTGAGTGTTAGCAATTGTGAAAGACTATATGATAGTTGAGTATGTGGACTTGCTGAAAAGCTCTTATATTGACTATTTCCTATGTTATGATAAATTGCAATTGCTCCGATGACTGAGATTATAGTTTGTTAGTTTTCAATGAAGTTTATGATTCATACTTGAAATTTTGATTGAATTGTTACTCTAGCATAAGAGATCATATGACAAAAATTATATAAGTTGATGTTCTAAGAATGATCATGATGCCCTCATGTCCATATTTTATTTTTATCGACACCTCTATCTCTAAACATGTGGACATATTTTTTGATTTCGGCTTTCGCTTGAGGACAAGCAAGGTCTAAGCTCGCGGGAGTTGATACGCCCATTTTGCATCATGCTTTTATATCGATATTTATTGCATTATGAGCTGTTATTACACATTATGTCACAATACTTATGCCTATTCTCTCTTATTTTACAAGGTTTACATAAAAGGGAGAATGCCGGCAGCTGGGATTTTGGGCTGGAAAAGGAGCAAATATTAGAGACCTATTCTACATAGCTCCAAAAGTCCTAAAACTTCACGGAAGTCATTTTCAGAATATATAAAAAAACTGAGCGCAAGAAGTTCTGGAGGGGGGCCACACCCTGCCCACGAGGGTGGGGGGCGCGCCCTACCCCCCTAGGCGCACCCCCTACCTCGTGGGCCCCCTGGTGGCCCTCCCATGCCCATATTCTTCTATATGGATCTTTCGATGAGGAAAAAATCAGAAGCCAATTTTCAGGACGAGACTCTGCCGCCACGAGGCAGAACCTTGGCGGAACCAATCTAGGGCTCTGGCGGAGCTGTTCTACCGGGGAAACTTCTCTCCGGGAGGGGGAAATCATTGCCATCGTCATCACCAACGCTCCTCTCATCGGGAGAGGTCAATCTCCATCAACATCTTCACCAGCACCATCTCCTCTCAAACCCTAGTTCATCTCTTGTATCCAATTCTTGTCTCCAAGTCTGGGATTGGTACCTGTGGGTTGCTAGTAGTGTTAATTACTCCTTGTAGTTTATACTAGTTGGTTTATTTGGTGGAAGATCATATGTTCAGATCCTATATGAATATTTATACCCCCCTGATTATGAACATGAATATTCTTTGTGAATAGTTACGTTTGTTCCTGAGGACATGGGAGAAGTCTTGCTATTAGTAGTCATGTGAATTTGGTCTTCGTTCGATATTTTGATGAGATGTATGTTGTCTCTCCTCTAGTGGTGTTATGTGAACGTCGACTACATGACACTTCACCATTATTTGGGACTAGAGGAAGGCATTGGGAAGTAATAAGTAGATGATGGGTTGCTAGAGTGACAGAAGCTTAAACCCTAGTTTATGCATTGCTTCGTAAGGGGCTGATTTGGATCCACATGTTTCATGCTATGGTTAGGTTTACCTTAATACTTTTGTTATAGTTGCGGATGCTTGCAATAGAGGTTAATCATAAGTGGGATGCTTGTCCAAGTAAGGACAGCACCCAAGCACTGGTCCACCGACATATCAAATTATCAAAGTACCGAACACGAATTATATGATCGTGATGAAACCTAGCTTGACGATATTCCCATGTGTCCTCGGGAGCACTTTTATCTATATAAGAGTTTGTCCAGGCTTGTCCTTTGCTACCAAAAGGATTGGGACACCTTGCTGCACTTTATTTACTTTTGTTACTTGTTGCTCGTTACAAATTATCTTATCACAAAACTATCTGTTACATATAATTTCAGTGCTTGCAGAGAATACCTTGCTGAAAACCGCTTATCATTTCCTTCTGCTCCTCGTTGGGTTCGACACTCTTACTTATTGAAAGGACTACGATAGATCCCCAATACTTGTGGGTCATCACCTCACAGTATATCAGATGCCGCCGAGCATTATAGAGCGGAAGAGGGGATGTCTACGGAGAAGCTGTTCTGGTCCCAATATCTTGGACCCGAAGATCCGGTGCCCTTCAGCGACCAGCTGAAGCAGTTGGTCGAGCTGCACAAGTCGGCAGAGCTAGCCATGAAGGACTTAATAGTCCGGTTGTGGCCTGCCGAGCCTACACCTACCAGCTACTTTGGGCTTGTTCAGCGGCTTGTAAGTGCCTGTCCACGGCTTGAAACCGTGAAGCGGTCGGTATGTATTGAAGGTGCTCGTATGGCGTTTGCCCGCGTCAAGACGCATTGGGCGAAGTTAGATGCCAAGAAGCTAATGACCGAGGGGCCGCCGGAGGGCAAGGAGCATCGTCGGCCCGAGCACTATTTTGATGGTGTCCTGGAGGGGTCCCGCCTTGTGGCGGAGCAATGTTCAAAATATATTATATTCCCATGAGAACATGTGTATTACCTTGCCCTGTAATATGGAACAATGGTGTAATGTAATATAGTGCTTATGATTTAAATTTACCTCATGTGCGGCCGTTTATTAACTCTAAGGGTTGACCAGTCGTCAGCTTTTGCCCCCACTTAGATAGTACAGGGGTGTTCGGGATAAATCTAAACACTCTTTACTCCACATTATGGTCCTTAAAGGAGGTGTTTAGTGCAACGAGCAAGTCAATCAGACTATGCGGCCTTTACCACCCTCACTTAGCCACAGGAGTTTGACAAATAGGAAAGTTGGTGAAGCCCCTGGTATTTGGAAGGCTGAACTAGGGGCTCTATGCACGCCTAATCGGGGGAACCGATTCTTCGCAAGAAGTGGAAAAATCTCCAACGATTTGGAACCTCTCGAACAGCTGACTGGCTCTCGCCGCATCATGACACTTAGTTTTCGGCTTTCTCTACTAAGGTGCTCGTCCAGAAGAACCAGGACACAATAGCAATAGTTCTCCCTTTACTACCCTAGCCGATATAGCGAAACATAAGGTAGCAAGCACATGAGCCGGGCAACCCAACTATTGACCAAACACATGATTCGAAGCCGATGCATATAATGCCATAAGTTCGGGTGCCGAACTACACTATAAAAGTGTTTAGACTTTTTATTGCTGTGGTGTTGGGTGTAATGAAGCCCCTGGCGCAGTAATACGTACCATGGTGTACATTTGCAGTGGGTAATTAATACTGAGGTGAGTAAACAGAAAAAATGAAATAATAGGCTAACACTATCGTGTGTTCACCATCAAGGCGTGCTTTGTACAAGCGATACGATGATCATGTAGGGCTATTTAACATGCCGCAACCAAGGGCGAGCTATGTGCGGGTATGAAAAGCAGGTATGGAGATCTTTTAATAGAGACCACCTAGGGATTCCCTTGTATGACCAAATAACGTTGTTTTTACCATGCACAACCAATAACGTGCGAATCCCAGGGTTGGTCGAGCCGTACAATGGATCGCGAACAAGTTATGCCTCTGCCAATTACCATGGGGTTTTGAGTGCGTAATTTATATACACGCGGTATTGGTGCCATTGCCTCCTCAGGGCTGGGACGGAGGCCAAATTTGTTAATTTGGCTCCTGACAAGCTGAGCCGTCCTGCTGCAGTGTGGTCTGGACGCTCTTGACGATGTCCAGGGGCTCGGCAGCTAGATTATAATGCTGCTTGAGAAGGCCGCTCTGTACTTCTGCTGCTAGGGCGGCAGTGTGCTCCTCTGTATGGAGGGAGCGCTCCGTGTTTCCATTTACTGTAATGATGCCACGTGGACTGGGCATTTTGAGCTTGAGATAAGCGTAATGTGGCACCGCATTGAATCTCGTGAATGTCGTTCGTCCGAGCAAGGTGTGATAGCCGCTGCCAAGCGGGACGATATCGAAGATTAGTTCTTCACTTCGGAAGTTATCCGGGGAGCCGAATACTACTTCCAGCGTTATTGAGCCCGTACAACGGGCCTCTACGCCTGGTATGACTCCTTTAAAGGTAGTCTTCGTGGTCTTGACCCATGAGGGGTCGATGCGCATTTTACGTACTGTGTTCTGATAGAGCAGGTTGAGGCTGCTACCACCATCCATTAGGACTCGTGTCAGGTGAAATCCGTCGATGATTGGGTCAAGGACTAGTGCGGCTGAACCGCCGTAGCGGATGCTGGTTGGATGGTCTTGGCGGTCAAAGGTGATCGGGAGTGATGACCACGGATTGAATTTTGGGGTGACTGGCTCTAACGCATAGACGTCCCTAAGTGCGCGTTTGCGCTCCCTTTTCGGGATGTGTGTGGCATATATCATGTTCACTGTTTTGACTTGAGGAGGAAATTTCTTTTGCTCCCTAGTGTTTGGCTGTCGGGGCTCCTCGTCATCGTCCTCGCTCTGTGATTCTCCTTCCTTGTTTCTGTTGTTGACCTTGCTGGCTTGTTTAAAGACCCGGCAATCTCTGTTGTGTGGTTGGCCGGTTTGTCTGGGGTGCCATGTATCTAGAAAGGACGATCGAGTATGCGGTCCAAACTGGATGGTCCTCCGCTATTCCTTTTATAGGGATTCTTTCATTGGCCAGACTTGGAGCCACTGAATCCGGCATGAACTGTAGTGTCATCAGCGTTATTGCCATTGCTTCGGTGTTTGTGTCTGTTGCGCCGGAGCTTGCTGGTGCTGTTTTGGGCCTCAGAGGGGCCTGTTTCGTTGGTTGTGTTTGTACTGCGAGCCAGCCAACTATCTGTAAAGCCCCGAGACCGTTGCGCCATGTGTCTTCCAGTTATTCGCCGGTGTTGCCATGTCATTTCCTTGCGTGTTGCTTTTCATCATGTCATCATGTGCATTGCATAATCATGTTTTTGAAACTTGCATTAGTCCGGTCTCCCAGTTCCGCCCGTTGTTCGTTCTGAGCCCAGACACACTTGCACGCGCCCCCGGCATGTCCGAAATAGTATTTTATAAGTGGCCGGAAAATGTTCTCGGATTGGGTTGAAAGTTGGCATGTGGTCTTATTATAGTGTAGATAGACCGCCTGTCAAGTTTCATCGCATTCGGAGTTCGTTGGATAGCCCAACTGTTAATCTATAGCGGCAATATAGTCGGTCTAATGTCGGATGTTTTCGGTCTCCGGAAACAGTCGTCGGGCCTCTCTTCTCTGCTCTGAGCCTGAGACCTTCTGCACAGTCCACTACTCACCGTCAGACCCTACCTAACCTCTCTCCTCCGCCCGCGGCTAATCCTCGGGTGCGCGTCCAAAAGCTGTCCCGGACCCGACCCGGGCAGTCGCCACCATTGTGTCCGGATCATGCCCAAACGTCTACAAAACGTCTCCGTTTTCTTATTGGGCTCCCTAGCCTATTTTTTCCGATCGTCCGATTACGATCGGAGGGACGGATTAACCCCTACACTTTCCCTCTTTCCTTATATATGTATAGTTACCCCCTAGTCTAAATCTAGACCAAACCCTAGAAACTAGGGATCTTGTCCCATCCTCCGCCGCCGCCAGCCCACTATCTCCTCCTCCTTGGGATCCCCTCCCGATCCAAACCACCAACCGAGGCCATCACTTTCCTCCTCGTTTTCTAGATCGGAAAAACCATTGTTCTCCTCCCGATCCTAGTCCTCTCCGACCCCTCCCTATTTTTCAGCGCCGCACAAAATCGCAGCAGCAGCCACTGAGGCCCCTGCTCCCTGCCTCCTCCTCGTCGCATGTGAGCCCGAGCACGCCGCCGCCCTGTTGACCGCCGTTGACAGGCCAGACCTCCGCTGCTCTTTTCCTTCTTCTTCCCTGCCTCTACTCCATCCTCTCATCTCTCTCTCTCTCTCTCTATCTCTCACAGGAACCGAAGGAAGCCGCCGCCGACCTTCCTCTATCACGTCTCAGCACCGGACCTCCGCCTTGCATGTGACCTCCTCTGCACGGGATCTGGCCCCGACGCCCCATCCCCGAGGCTCCCTCTTCATCCTCCCGCAGACCGCCGCTGCCTTGGCTTCTGGAAATCACGCGTTGCCACCCTGGCAAGCATGGCCTCGCCTTCGCGCCTCTGACGACCGGCCTCGTCGTCACCGGCAACCCCAATCAGGCCCCATCGTGCCCCTGGCATCTCCCTCCATCTCTGGTTCGGAGTGGCCTCGCGGCCTCGCCAACAGGAGCAGCAGCAAAGCTGTCGACAGGCCAGCCCCTTGCGCCCCTCTCCTTCGTCCTTCTGCCTATCATCATCTCCTCCCTCTCTCTCTCTCTAATGCATGTCGCTACCGTCTTTCTTCAGAGACGAGCAGAGGAGCTCGCCCAGATCCTGCCGGAATGGACCTTCGGCGGCCAGATCCGTCCCCGCCCGACCTCGCTGCCCGGATCCGCTTCCTCCGCCCACCTCGAGCACCGCCTGAATCCTGCGCCGCCCCAAGCCGCTGCTGCATTCCATTCCCTGCTATTTGTTCCTGCCCTTCAGAGTTCAGAGACGAGAGCAGCGCACCTCGCCCCGTCGCGCCTGTTGACCGCTCGGCCTCCAATGCCCAGACAACCAAGATCCGTTAGACCAGCTGCAGGCCTCCCCTCTCCATAGTTCCGGGCCGAGGCCCAATGGGAGGAACTTCCCCAGCCCAGATCGGTTCTGTTTCAGCCCATGTTTATTTTTCCCTCTCTGCGAATTTTTTATTTTTCCTGAGACTGCTGTTTTACAAAAAAAACCCTAGACTTCATGCATATAATAACTCACAAACGGTGCATCGGTTTAAATCAAACTTAATATGAAACATGCTTAGAATCTTGTCTAGTTTAATAATATCCAACTTTCAATCATGTTTGAGATGTTTAAAATGATGTTTGTTTAAATTTGCTTTATGGACATGCTAAAATGCTTTAATTCATAACTAAATAACCGTAGCTCGGATTTTAATAAACTTTATATGTAAATGGGGTAGAATTTTTCCTAGTTTAACATGGTGGCTTCACTTTGCATGCTTAACAACTCTAAAATTATGTTTAGGGCAGAACAGTACCAAACCTAATATAAGCATATGAGGAGTTTCCGGACTTGTTGTTTTGTTGTTCCGGCCTCATTTAAACTTGCCTAGATTAGATAGTTTCATCATGCTTCACCTCTTGCCATGCTAACAACATTTAATCTTGTTGGGTACGTAAACGCGAGAGAACTAAATAAGTCATGTGGTGTTTTCTTCAATATGCAACTCCATTGCATAATGAGCTCCACTTAATTTGTAGGATTGTTTAAGCACTTTGCCATGCCATGCCTCATTAAACTGGACATGCATCATACTTGTTTGCGCATTATGCCATGCTTATGTGGTGGTTGTTTACTATGTTGTTTGCTTTCTTTCAGGTGTACTTCATCTGGGTAATCCGGTAACGTCGTGTTGTGAGGATTCGTTCGACAACGTCCGTTTGTCTTCTTCATGGACTCATTCTTCTTCCTTGCAGGATTTCAGTCAAGATGACCATACCCTCGAAATCACTTCTATCTTTGCTTGCTAGATGCTCGCTCTTTTGCTATGCCTATGCTACGATACCTACCACTTGCTCATCATGCCTCCCACATTGCCATGTCAAACCTCTAACCTACCTTGTCCTAGCAAATCGTTGTTTGGCTATGTTACCGCTTTGCTCAGCCCCTCTTATAGCGTTGTTAGTTACAGGTGAAGATTGGAGCTTGTTCCATATTGGAACATGGATATTTTGTTGGGATATCACAATATCTCTTATTTAATTAATGCATATATATACTTGGTAAAGGGTGGAAGGCTCGGCCTTATGCCTGGTGTTTTGTTCCACTCTTGCCGCCCTAGTTTCCGTCATCTCATTGTTATGTTCCCGGGTTTCGCATTCCTTACGTGGTTGGGTTATAATGGGAACCCCTTGACAGTTCGCCTTGAATAAAACTCCACCAGCAAGGCCCAACCTTGGTTTTACCATTTGCACTAACAACCTATAACCTTCCCTTGGGTTTTCGCGAGCCCGAGGGTCATCTTTATTTTAAACCCCCCCGGGCCAGTGCTCCTTTGAGTGTTGGTCCGAAACGGGCAGCCTGCGGGGCCACCTCGGGGCAACTCGAGGGTTGGTTTTACTTGTAGCTTGACCTATCCGGTGTGCCCTGAGAACGAGATATGTGCAGCTCCTATCGGGATTTGTCGGCGCATCGGGCCGCTTTGCTGGTCTTGTTTTACCATTGTCAAAATGTCTTGTAACCGGGATTCCAAGTCTGATCGGGTCTTCCCGCTAGAAGGAATATCCTTCGTTGACCGTGAGAGCTTGTGATGGGCTAAGTTGGGACACCCCTGCAGGGATTTGAACTTGCGAAAGCCGTGCCCGCGGTTATGGGCAGATGGGAATTTGTTAATGTCCGGTTGTAGAAAACCTGAAGTTGACCTTAATTAAAATGCACCAACTGCGTGTGTATCCGTGATGGTCTCTTCTCGGCGGAGTCCGGGAAGTGAACACCGTGTTGGAGTAATGCTTGACGTAAGTAGTCCAGGATCACTTCTTGATCATATATTTTCGACCGTGCTTTGCCTTCTCTTCCCGCTCTCAGTTGCGTATGTTAGCCACCATATATGCTAGTCGCTTGCCGCAGCTCCACCTCATACCTTTACCTTACCCATAAGCTTAAATAGTCTTGATCACGAGGGTGTAAGATTGCTGAGTCCCCGTGACTCACAGATACTTCCAAAACCAGTTTGCAGGTGCCGATGTTACCGAGCAGGTGACGCAACTAAGCTCAAGGAGGAGCTCGTTGAAGATCTTGTCCTTTCTGTTGTTTCATTCTAGTTGATCAGTAGCGGAGCCCAGTCGGGACGATCGGGGATCTTTGTAGCATTTGGGGTAGTCTTCTTTCATTCTGGTTCCGTAGTCGAACCTTGATGTAATGCTTTTATTCATGTAATTGTGTGAAGTGGAGATTGTAAGCCAACTATGTATCTCTCTTTCCCTTATGTATTACATGGGTTGTGTGAAGATTACCTCACTTGCAACATTGCTTTCAATGCGGTTATGCCTCTAAGTCGTGCTTCGACACGTGGGAGATATAGCCGCATCGAGGGCGTTACAAGTTGGTAATCAGAGCCTTCCCCGACTTTAGGAGCCCCCTGCTTGATCGAATTGCTGGCGTTATTGAGTCTAGAAAAATGTTTTGAGTCATTTAGGAATTATATATATCAGAGAGTTAGGAATTATTTTTACTCCTCAGTCCCTTCGTCGCTCTGGTGAGGCATCCTGACGTAGAGTTTTGACTCTTCTCTTCTTTTTCACTAAAAAATTTTAGGATCACGCGGGTATCTTGGAATCGTTTCGATGGTTTTGTGACGAGAACATTGTTCTTGGTGCCTCCTGTCATTTAGGGGTTGTGACAGTGTCCCGGGGAGTTGAGCTCCGAGGTGTTGTCATCACAATTTTATCGTTGCAGTTCTAGAATACTTGAGATTAGATTCGCCGACATCGAAAATCTCTTTTATGCAGTTGTTGGTGAGATAACCTTGACGCCACCCAGTACTGGGGCGGGAGTTCAGGAGTATTGCCATAACTCGTATAACGGATGCTTTTCAAAGGTTGAGGTAGATGATTTCCGAAGGTTTCTTGGTTATGTGTTGAAGGATGGATACAGCTGGGTGTAGGATTTGCTAGATTTGGGTGAGATATTATGCTTCCCCTGTATCCCCAACACCTGATTGCATAACTGGAAAATTTCGGGAGTTTATAAGTGGGAATTCAAGTAGCTCTTAGGATATCTTTCCAACAGATGTATGATATGAAATTGGGGTTCGACGTCTAGTGGTCCGCCTATCCACGGTTGGTTTTACAGTGGTCTCGTTGTGTCTTAAAGAGTCCTTGGCTATGCTGACTCGGGGATGCTTCGTATGTCATGTGCACTGCCTTGTACATGATGGTGCTGTATGATCGAGCCCGTGTAAGCCCCACCACGAAAACTTCGGATGAAATCTCTATCATATGTTTGTTCCGGCTTATTTTGCAAGCCAATCCTTTGTTTTGTTTTGAGTTGTGGTATTCGAGTTGCTTCAATGTCAAGTGTTTGATTCCATACCTACCCCAAATGGTGTTCTCATACTCCGAGGTGAATACCAATCCTTCTTGATCATCAAGATTGTTTTGTCAATCCTTTTTAACCGGCGTGTTTCTCTTCAAGTGGATCCAATCATTTCAACATCAGTAAGATCAATTATCAGTTCTTCACAACGGTGTTTGTTTCATCCGTCTCCAAGTTGCCTTTGTTTTCCCCACCCACCCACCCTTTTTCTTCAAGGACTCGGATTTCTTATTCAAGTATCCTTTTATTAATGGGAAGCTTCTCCATTCCTTTTTCGTCAATATTCTTATCCGGTGATTCTCAATAAGATGCTAACGAAGCTTCAAGTTCGTCTCTCGTCACTCATTTTCTTCTCCGGTGGATTTAATTCAAGCTTTGGTATTGATCATACTCCTTTTCTTTTTGCCCAATGCCTATTTATGCCGGTGCACCTCTTAATCTTCCCCGCTTGTTATTCTTTTGTTCCGGAGTGCTAAAGATATCTCAGAATATTCGTGTTTCCACTCTTAATCCGTTCAAGCTATTTTGAGGATGTTATCTCATTCAAGCCTTTTAATTCAACTAGTGCAATCTCTCCTTTAATCATTTCAACGGTGTTTCTTTTGAGTGGGCCCTAACACACAGGTCTTTTCCCAGGATCTTACCTGACTCTACTTATTTTTTTCCGGAGCTATCCTCAAATTTCTTTTCGAAGTTTGACGTAAGAATGATTGTCATCAGTCAAATGCCTTTCTCCAAGATCTTTCATTTCTTTTCATCGTTGGCTCAACTTTTCCATTCTTCATTCCAGTGTGCCTCAATAATTCTTGGTGTTGTTTCTCGTCGTCATCCACAACATTTGAAGACCGAAGAAGAGTTTCTTTTAAATCTTACCCCATTCTCTGCCATCCTCCCATAATTGTTTCGGTTGTGAAAATTTCTTTTCACCCATCCAGAGTAATTCAGAGTATTTTCAGTTTGATTCATCCGGAGCCCATCATTACAGAAGAATTATTCATCCTCAGCTTTCAACTCTAATTCTCTAAATCTTACGAGTGCATCGATCAAATATCCTCTAATCAGTGCGTGATCTCTTCGTTCTCTCATATATAAATTCTCTCAACCATCTTCATTCATTTGCTAATTCTTTCCGGTGTTTTCTTTATCTTCTCTTCATTCATTTTTAATTCTTACGGTGGTTCGTTCAAGATTTGTCTTCTTTATCAATTTATTTGTTCTTCCAAATTCCTAACGGTGGTTCGTGGAAGACATTCTCAAGTTTATGTTATATCTCTCTTATTTTCTTCTACGAGAATAAGTAGTATGCCAAATCCGTTGCTTGTCATCAATCTAAATTGGTGAAGGATAAGCATAATGTAATTCTTATTCTTGTTTCATCCATATGTTAATTTTTTCTTCCGGAGTTTGTTCATGATGATTAAATTCCTGATTTCAATTGTTCATCCTCTATTTTTCCCGGAGTTCCAATCTTTTCCAACTATTTCACCATGGAGATTCATCTAAATCGGTACAAGGATTCACCTTATGTTTTCAACTTCCTTTTCTTTTCGTCATCCTTTTGTTTACTGAAGTTCTTCATGGAGACTCTACATGATGGTTCATCAAGGATTTTTTCCCCTTCTCGAAGCATTCATCAAGATTCTTTTCACAGGAGTTCAAGCATTCTTCATCTTGTAATCCGGAGTGCAATTCTTTCAACCATATCATTCGAGGTGGCATTATGTCATTCTTGATAATTTGAGTTCATGTTTCATGATTCACATGTTATTAAGAAAGAGGTATTTGAAATCCATCAACCAACTAGTTGGAGCTATCTTGTGTCATGTTTCACCTAAAGCCTTCCCTAAGGATTGTTGCTATCTATGGTGCTCATAAGTGACCCAAGATTTTCTTTTATCCTCCCGGTGAAATAGCTTCTCGTCTACTTGTTCTTATCAATCCAATTCTTTTTCCCGTGAGTAGCAGGTTGGCACCTCATAATTTGAGATGTATTCCATAAGACCATATCAATCTTATTCTTTTCGTTGTTGATTTCCCAACAACTCCGTTCAATCCTTATTTTTATGGATGCTCTCCCAAATTCATTTCAGGCAAAACTTGTTGTCTTCTTCTCTATTCTTTTGTTTTCCATTCTTATATTTCTTCCGGAGGCATTGTGATGATGTTCTCTTCACTCATCATCTCGTATTGTGAAATTCATGTTCTTTCTCTTGCTTATCCATCCAATCGGAGTGTCGTGTTTTCATTCGAGCTCTCTCATCTTATCAAATCTTGACTCCCTTCTCAACCGGAGTGCTGTCTGAGATCTTTCTTACCCATTGTGCCATTCTTTCAATAGTTCCAGAGACAATGTGTTGTTGATCTCATCAAGTATGTTCTCATCTGGCCAAGTTCTTATTCAATTCTTTTTCTTTTCAATTGGAGTGCTGCCCGAAGTTGTTCTCCCTTGTTCCTCTTTTAAAACAGAGTGTTGTCAACTTCGTCATCTCCGTTGTATATTTTTCTCGAAATGGCTTAACATTTTCAAGGTTCTTTGGTTTCACTCATTGGTCAAAGAAGCAACTTAGTTTTACCTCTTCTCCTTCTCTTCCGTTGTCCTCCCGGTGCCATTCTAGATCTTCGGACGAGATCCTCTCGTAGTGGTGGAGTGTTGTAACGCCCCGAGATCGTTGCGCCAGGTGTCTTCCAGTTATTCACCGGCGTTGCCATGTCATTTGCTTGCGTGTTGCTTTTCATCATGTCATCATGTGCATTGCATCATCATGTTTTCGAAACTTGCATTAGTCCGGGTTTCCTAGTTCCGCCCGTTGTACGTTCTGAGCCCAGACACACTTGCAGGCGCCCGCGGCATGTCCGAAATAGTATTTTATAAGTGGCCGGAAAATGTTCTCGGATTGGGTTGAAAGTTGGCGTGTGGTCTAATTATAGTGTAGATAGACCGCCTGTCAAGTTTCATCGCATTCGGAGTTCGTTGGATAGCCCAACCGTTAATCTATAGCGGCAATATAGTCGGTCTAACGTCGGACGTTTTTGGTCTCCGGAAACAGTCACCGGGCCTCTCTTCTCTTCTCTCAGCCTGAGACCTTCTGCACAGTCCACTACTCACCGTTAGACCCTACCTAACCTCTCTCATCCGCCCGCGGCCAATCCTCACGCGCGCGTCCGAAAGCTGTCCCGGACCCGACCCGGGCAGTCGCCACCGTTGTGTCCGGATCATCCCCAAACGTCTACAAAACGTCTCCGTTTTCTTATTGAGCTCCCTAGCCTATTTTTTCCGACCATCCGATTACGATCGGAGGGACTGATTAACCCCTACACTTTCCCTCTTTCCTTATATATATATATATAGTTACCCCCTAGTCTAAATCTAGACCAAACCCTAGAAACTAGGGATCTTGTCCCATCCTCCGCCGCCGCCAGCCCACTATCTCCTCCTCCTTGGGATCCCCTCCCGATCCAAACCACCAACCGAAGCCATCACTTTCCTCCTTGTTTTCCAGATCGGACCAACCACTGTTCTCCTCCCGATCCTAGTCTCTCCGACCCCTCCCTGTTTTTCAGCGCCGCACAGAATCGCAGCAGCAGCCACCGAGGGCCCTACTCCCTGCCTCCTCCTCGTCGCCTGTGAGCCCGAGCACGCCGCCACCCTGTTGACCGCCGTCGACAGGCCAGACCTCCCCTGCTCTTTTCATTTTTCTTCCCTGCCTCTACTCCATCCTCTCACCTCTCTCTCTTTCTCTCACAGGAACCGAAGGAAGCCGCCGCCGACCTTCCTCCATCACGTCTCAGCGCCGGACCTCCACCTCGCCTGTGGCCTCCTCTGCACGGGATCCGGCCCCGACGCCCCATCCCCGAGGCTCCCTCTTCATCCTCCCGCAGACCGCCGCTGCCTTGGCTTCAGGAAATCACGCCTTGCCGCCCTGGCAAGCATGGCCTCGCCTTCGTGCCTCCGAGGACCCGCCTCATCGTCGCCGGCAACCCCAGTCACACCCCATCGCACCCCTGGCATCTCCCTCCGTCTCTGGTTCCGAGTGGCCTCACGGCCTCGCCAACAGGAGCAGCAGCAACGCCGTCGACAGGCCAGCCCCTCGCGCCCCTCTCCTTCATCCTTCTCCCTGTCGTCATCTCCTCCCTCTCTCTCTCTAATGCCTATCGCTCCCGTCTTTCTTCAGAGACGAGCAGAGGAGCTCGCCCGGATCCTGCCGGAATGGACCTCCGGCGGCCAGATCCGTCCCCGCTTCCTCCGCCCACCTCGAGCGCCGCCGAAATCCTGTGCCACCCCAAGCCGCCGCTACATTCCATTCCCTGCTGTTTGTTCCTGCCCTTCAGAGTTTAGAGACGAGAGCAGCTCACCTCGCCCCGTCACGCTTGTTGACCGCTCGGCCTCCAAGGCCCAGACAGCGCCAGCGTGGGCAAGCCTCCTGGACCGCAAGCCTCCCCGTGGCCCAGATCCGTTAGACCAGCTGCAGGCCTCCCCTCTCCACAGTTCCGGGCCGAGGCCCAATGGGAGGAACTTCCCCAGCCCAGCTCGGTTCCGTTTCAGCCCATGTTTATTTTTCCCTCTCTACGAATTTAGTTATTTTTCCTGAGACTACTATTTTACTGAGAACCCCCTAGACTTCATGCATATAATAACTCATAAACCGTGCATCGGTTTAAATCAAACTTAATATGAAACATGCTTAGAATCTTCTCTAGTTTAATAATATCCAACTTTCAATCATGTTTGACATGTTTAAAATGATGTTTGTTTAAATTTGCTTTATGGACATGCTAAAATGCTTTAATTCGTAACTAAATAACCGTAGCTCGGATTTTAATAAACTTTATATGTAAATAGGGTATAATTTTTCCTAGTTCAACATGGTGGCTTCACTTTGCATGCTTAAGAACTCTAAAATTATGTTTAGGGTAGAACAGTACCAAACCTAATATATGCATATCAGGAGTTTCCGGACTTGTTGTTTTGTTGTTCCGGCCTCATTTAAACTTGCCTAGATTAGATAGTTTCATCATGCTTCACCTCTTGCCATGCTAACAACATTTACTCTTGTTGGGTACATAAACGAGAGAGAACTAAATAAGTCATGTGGTGTTTTCTTCAATATGCAACTCCGTTGCATAATGAGCTCCACTTAATTTGTAGGATTGTTTGTGCACTTTGCCATGCCATGCCTCATTAAACTGGACATGCATCATACTTGTTTGCGCACCGTGCCATGCTTATGTGGTGGTTGTTTACTATGTTGTTTTCTTTCTTTCCGGTGTACTTTGTCTATGTAATCCGGTAATGTCGTGTTGTGAGGATTCGTTCGACAACGTCCGTTTGTCTTCTTCATGGACTCGTTCTTCTTCCTTGCGGTATTTCAGGCAAGATGACCATACCCTCGAATCACTTCTATCTTTGCTTGCTAAATGCTCGCTCTTTTGCTATGCCTATGCTGCGATACCTATCACTTGCTTATCATGCCTCCCACATTGCCATGTCAAACCACTAAGCTACCTTGTCCTAGCAAACCGTTGTTTAGCTATGTTACCGCTTTGCTCAGCCCCTCTTATAGCGTTGTTAGTTACAGGTGAAGATTGGAGCTTGTTCCATGTTGGAACATGGATATTTTGTTGGGATATCACAATATCTCTTATTTAATTAATGCATCTATATACTTGGTAAAGGGTGGAAGGCTCGGCCTTATGCCTGGTGCTTTGTTCCACTCTTGCCGCCGTAGTTTCCTTCATATGGTGTTATGTTCCCGGGTTTTGCGTTTCTTACGTGGTTGGGTTATAATGGGAACCCCTTGACAGTTCGCCTTGAATAAAACTCCTCCAGCAAGGCCCAACCTTGGTTTTAACATTTGCACTAACAACCTATAACCTTCCCTTGTGTTTTTGCGAGACCGAGGGTCATCTTTATTTTAAACCCCCCCGGGCCAGTGCTCCTCTGGGTGTTGGTCCGAAATGGGCAGCCTGCGGGTCCACCTCGGGGAAACTCGAGGGTTGGTTTTACTCGTAGCTTGACCTATCCGGTGTGCCCTGAGAACGAGATATGTGCAGCTCCTATCGGGATTTGTCGGCGCATCGGGCGGCTTTGCTGGTCTTGTTTTACCATTGTCAAAATATCTTGTAACCGGGATTCTGAGTCTGATCGGGTCTTCCCACTAGAAGGAATATACTTCATTGACCGTGAGAGCTTGTGATGGGCTAAGTTGGGACACCCCTGCAGGGATTTGAACTTTCGAAAGCCGTGCCCGCGGTTATGGGCAGATGGGAATTTGTTAATGTCCGGTTGTAGAAAACCTGAAGTTGACCTTAATTAAAATGCACCAACCGCGTGTGTATCCGTGATGGTATCTTCTCGGCGGAGTCCGGGAAGTGGACATGGTGTTGGAGTAATGCTTGACGTAAGTAGTCCAGGATCACTTCTTGATCATAGATTCTCGACCGTGCTTTGCCTTCTCTTCCCGCTCTCAGTTGCGTATGTTAGCCACCATATATGCTAGTCGCTTGCTGTAGCTCCACCTCATACCTTTACCTTACCCATAAGCTTAAATAGTCTTGATCACGAGGGTGTAAGATTATTGAGTCCCCATGACTCACAAATACTTCCAACACCAGTTTGCAGGTGCCGATGTTAACGAGCAGGTGACGGAACCAAGCTCAAGGAGGAGCTAGTTGAAGATCTTGTCCTTTATGTTGTTTCATTCTAGTTGATCAGTAGCGGAGCCCAGTCGGGACGATCGGTGATCTATGTAGCATTTGGGGTAGTCTTCTTTCATTTTGGTTCCGTTGTCGGACCTTGATTGTATCTGCATGATGTAATGCTTTTATTCATGTAATTGTGTGAAGTGGCGATTGTAAACCAACTATGTATCTCTCTTTACCTTATGTATTACATGGGTTGTGTGAAGATTACCTCACTTGCGACATTGCTTTCAATGCGGTTATGCCTCTAAGTCGTGCTTCGACACGTGGGAGATATAGCCGCATCGAGGGTGTGACACTATCCTATCCCGCGCAAAAGCGGGTCATAAGTGCTTTGAGGGCAGCCATGGATCTCGGCTTTTCCTGGCCGAGGTGGCCCGCAAGCCATTCGTCCCGGATGCTCTGCTTAAAGGCCGCTAGGGCTTCAGCATCTGGACAGTCGACTATCTGGTTCTTTTTGGTTAGGAACCTAGTCCAGAATTTTCTAGCTGATTCTCCGGATTGTTGAACTATGTGGCTTAAGTCATCAACATCAGGTGGCCGGACATATGTACCTTGGAAGTTGTTGAGGAAGGCCTCTTCCAAGTCCTCCCAGTTGCCGATGGAGTTCTTAGGCAGACTATTTAGCCAGTGTCGAGCTGGTCCTTTGAGTTTTAATGAGAGGTATTTGATGGCATGGAGGTCATCTCCTTGGCCCATGTGTATGTGAAGAATAAAATCTTCTATCCATACTGCGGGGTCAGTTGTTCCGTCGTATGATTCAATATTGACAGGCTTGAACCCTTCGGGGAATTGATGATCCAGCAGCTCGTCTATGAAGCAGAGAGGGTGTGCGGTGCCTCTATAGCGGGCCGTGTCATAGCGTATCTCTGATGACATTCGTCTGTGATTATCGGCCCGGATGTGATTAAGTTTGTCACGTCCGAGTAGGTAGCTGTCATCCCGAGTATGGGAGTGTCGTCGCGATCCGTATATGGATCTGGTGTGTCCTGCTCTATTATCCAGGGTCTTTTGGAGGTCGTACGTATGACTCCGGACTCTTCCATCCCTATTTTGACGTGGTGGTGGGGCGGCCTGCTGTTCGGCATGAGTTGCCGATTTATCTCGATCGTGGGGTGGCTGTTCCGCCGCCATGTCCCGACCGCGTGGTGGTCGATCCACATTGCGCGAGGGAGATATATGCTCCGGTGTCTCCTCATCGAATTGAGGTAGCAGTCTGCGTTTCGTGTAGCTCTTGGCTGGGCGGTTGAGGCCGTATTCCTCGGCTGTCAGGACGTCCGTCCATCTGCCGACGAGCAGGTCTTGTTCAGCTTGAAGTTGCTGGTGTTTCTTTTCCAGGCTCCTTGCGGTGGCTATGAGCTGAATCTTAAAGCGCTCCTGCTCGAGAGGATCCTCAGGCACGATGAAGTCTTCGTTGCCGAGGCTTGTATCCTCCTCGGAGGGCGGATGGTAACTATCATCCTCCGGGTCATCTTCTATGGCCTATTCGTCATGGTTGTCTTGCTTGCTGTCGTGTTCCTGTTCGGATGTAGCCCCGACAGTGTCTTTACTGTTTTCGGTGTCGCCGGGAGTACTATTTTCTCTAGTGCAAGTGTTTCCGTCCTTTGAGCGGAGGGGCTTTGGGTAGCGTTTGGGCCGCCGGCGCTTGGACTGTCTCTCGGAGGTTTTGTTCGTATCCCGCTCTTCTTTGTCATCGCCAGATCCTTTAGGTGCATCAACCATGTACACGTCGTATGAAGAGGTGGCCGTCCATCATCCAGTGAATGGCGGGTCTTGGCCTTGCTCCTTGTCGGCATCGTCGTCCATACCGTTGATGTCTTCGGAGCCGTAGTCAAGCACGTCGGTTAAGTCATCGACGGTGGCTATGAAGTGGGTGGTGGGTGGGAAGCGAAATTCCTCATCATCCGTCTCTAGCTCGAACCGGAGATAGTTCGGCTTTGAGTCCTTTTCCAAGGACAAATACTTCAAAGATTTTAGCATGTCACCCAAAGGAGAGCGTTGGAAGACGTCTGCGGCGCTGAACTCGAAGATCGATAACCGATCTAACTCGGTGTCCGTGGGCATACACAGTCCGAAACTTATAGCCGGAGACGAGTCCGAACTTCCGTTAAAGCGAATGTTGCAGGGCGTCGAGTCCATGTGCGGCTCCAACTCCGCAGACTCTGTGGCCTTGGATTTCTCGATCTGATTTGGATCTAAGGTTGTTGCAGTCGCGGGAACCATATCCTGGGTGTGATCCGATGACAGATTTAAGTCACATTCATCGGGATGAGGGGGAGCGATCGCCGCAGGCTTATATCCCTTAGAGATCAAGTCTCCACGGATATCCGCGATGTAGTTCAAGCTTCCGAATCCGACCTGATGGCCGGGGGCGCAGCTGTCGATCTACTCCAGATGGCCAAGCGAGTTGGCGTATGAAGCCGCCGAATATGAAGATCTGTCCGGGGAGGAATGTTCTTCTTTGGACAACGTCATTGTCGACAATTGAAGGGGCCATCGAGCCTCTTGTCGATGGCACAGTGGAACTCTCAATGAAGGAACCAATGTCGGTGTCAAAACTG
>NC_041382.1:254525862-254537172 GCF_002162155.2 Triticum dicoccoides
TTCCTACTTGATTGATCTTGATGAATATGAGTATTACAAGAGTTTATCTACCACGAGATCGTAATGGCTAAACCCTAGAAGTCTAGCCTATGAATATGGTAATGAGTATATGCGGTATCCTTTCCGGGCTATCCCCTTCGGTTTATATAGACACCGAGGAGATCTAGAGTTTACATGGAGTCGGTTACATAAAAAGGAATCTTCGGTCGCCAAGCTTGCCTTCCACGCCAAGTAGAGTCCCATCCGAACACGGTGTAGTCTTCAATCTTCATGTCTTCACAGCCCATCAGTCCGGCCCATGGATAACAGGCCGGACGTCCAAGGACCCCTTAGTCCAGGACTCCTTCACCCATCCTTCATGGTCTTCATGAAAACATCTAGATAATCAATGTGTTATAGCAGAATACTTTAACCTTTGCATGCCCACCAATCATGTAGTTTGAGAGGTAATCTTGAGTAAAATGCTTTGGGAACCACTACAAAGGCAAAAGATTCAGACATTGTCATCTAACACAACTCATTATGGGTAGTAAAAAGAAGGTTGCAGAGTTCTTACATACCATCCTGCAGTTCGTTCTTGTCTTGGATAAAGTGTAAACAAATAGTTTAATTTCCATCTTTTGGCCCATTTTACTAACAATATTTACCAGCTTCCTCACTTGATGCTGGTTCATCGATATCTCATTGCCCCATACACAGAAAGGGCCGAAGCGCGGATCTTTACCAATGACATATGTACCTAAAAGCACCAAGTTAATATTAGAAGATAAACAACAATTGCACAATGATGTAGTACAACACTCTTTTATAATATCTTATAACATCCAATATAATCCCATATTTGATGAATTAACATCTTATATTATGGGCCGGGATGAGTTTATTGCATTTTTACAAATTATCGGCTGATTAACTGTTGTATCCATGGGTTAGAGTTAGTTTGAGATAATTTGGGCTCAAATAACCCTAAAGTATATCCAAACATGAGGGCTAGTTTGAGCTAATTGCATCTAACACACCCAAGAAAACTATCCCACCCAAGAGGTGCTAATTGGAGCTAGTTCTCCTAGTGCATTTATTGTCAATCTAACCCTATCATCCAAACACCTCTTTGGCTAGATCTAGTTCAGGGTTAGTCATGAGCTAGAAACTAACTCTAACCTCTAGCTAAGTTGAGTATCCAAACAGGGCTATGTTGTTGTTCTTGCTGCTGCTCTTCTACGTATATCTAGACATCATCAGAACATTAAGGTAACACTCTTCCTTGTTGCTTTGTAGCCTAGGATTGCATATTTAGACATTAAGTAAAATGCATGTTGCTATGTAGCCTCAGACATATTACATAAGGCACTAGTTAACCTAATAATAAACGGGTTACAGATATATTCAGTTAAAAGTCATATTCACTGATTAGTCCCTTACCAGCCCCCGGCCTATATGGTACCAGCTACCGATATCCTGAACCATGAGTATATATAAGCCATGGGATGAAACTAACCTCCATGGAAAACAGTCGTTCCCAAAATTTGTTGGGGAACATAGCATGCAATTTCAAAAAAATTCCTACGATCACGCAAGATCTATCTAGGAGATGCATAGCAACGAGAGGGGGAGAGTGTCTCCACATACCATCATAGACCGAAACTGGAAGCATTATATTAACGCGGTTGATGTAGTCGAACGTCTTCACCATCCAACCGATCCAAGTACAGAACATACGGCACCTCCGTGTTCAGCACACATTCAGCTCGATGATGTCCGTCGAGATCTTGATCTAGTAGAGGGTTGAGGGAGAGTTCTGACAACATGACGGCATGGTGACGGTGATGGTGATGTGATACACGTAGGGCATCGCCTAAGCACTACGACGTTATGACCGGAGGAGTTAAATGTGGAGGGGGGCACCACACACGGTTAAGAGAATTCTTGGTGTACCTTTGGGGAGCCCCTGCCCCCGTATATAAGGGGGGAGGAGGAGGTCGGTGGCCAGGAGGGGCACGCCAAGGGGGAGTCCTACTTGGACTCCTAGTCCAACTAGGATTCGCCCCCCCCTTTTCTTTCTCCACCGGAGGGAATAGGAAGGAGAGGGAGAGTGAAAGGGAAAGGGGGGCGCCGCTCCTCCCCTAGTCCAATTCGTACTACCATGGGGCGCAGCCACCCCTTCCGGCCCTCCTCTCTCTCCACTAAGGCCCACTAAGGCCCAATATTTCCCAGAGGGGGGGGTCCAGTAACACCTCTGTACTCCAGGAAAATACCCAAGTCACTCAGAACATACTTCGTGAGTGATGTCCGAATACTACCTTCCAATATATGAATCTTTACCTCTTGACCATTTTGAGACTCCTAGTCATGTTCGTGATCTCATCCGGGACTCCGAACAAACTTCGGTCACCAAAACACATAACTCATAATACAAATCGTAATCCAACGTTAAGCATGCAGACCCTATAGTTTCGAGAACTATGTAGACATGACCGAGACACATCTCCGGTCAATAACCAATAGCGGAACCTGGATGCTCATATTGGTTCCTACATATTCTACGAAGATCTTTATCGGTCAAACCGCATAAGAACATATGTCATTCCCTTTGTCATCGGTATGTTAATTTCCTGAGATTTGATTGTCGGTATCCTCATACCTAGATCAATCTCGTTACCGGCAAGTCGCTTTACTGGTCCTGTAATGCATCATCCTGCAACTAACTCATTAGTGACACTGCTTATAAGGCTTATAGTGATGTGCATTACCGAGAGGGCCCAGAGATACCTCTCCGATACATGGAGTGACAAATCCTAATCTTGATCTATGCCAACTCAACAAATACCTTCGGAGACACCTGTAGAGCATCTTCATAATCACCTAGTTACATTGTGACGTTTCATAGAACATAAGGTGTTCCTCCGGTATTCGAGAGTTGCACAATCTCATAGTTAGAGGAATATATATAAGTCATGATGAAATCAATAGAAATAAAACTAAACGATCATAATGCTAAGCTAACGGATGGGTCTTGTCCATCACATCATTCTCTAATGATGTGATCCTGTTCATCAAATGACATCACATGTCTATGGTCAGGAAACTTAACCATCTTTCATTAACGAGCTAGTCAAGTAGAGGCATACTAGGGACACTATGTTTTTGTCTATGTATTCACACATGTACTAACTTTATAGTTAATACAATTTTAGCATGAATAGTAAACATTTATCATGATATTAGGAAATATAAATAAGAACTTCATTATTGCCTCTAGGGCATATTTCCTTCAGTCTCCCACTTGCACTTGAGTCAATAATATAGATTACATAGTAATGATTCTAACACCCATGGAATCCTGGTGCTAATCATGTTTTGCTCGTGGAAGAGGCTTAGTCAACGGGTCTGCAACATTCAGATCTGTATGTATCTTGCAAATCTCTATGTCTCCCTCCTTGACTTGATCGCGGATGGAATTGAAGCGTATCTAGATGTGTTTGGTTCTCTTGTGAAATTTGGATTCCTTTGCTATGGAAATTGCTCCAGTACTGTCACAAAATATTTTCATTGGACCCGATGCACTAGGTATTACACCTTGATCGGATATGGACTCCTTCATCCAGACTCCTTCATTTGCTGCTTCTGAAGAAGCTATGTACTCCGCTTCACACGTAGATCCCGCCATGATGCTCTGCTTGGAATTACACCAACTGACAGCTTTGCCATTCAATATAAATAGAGAAAAGTATACTTTTCATCCCTCAACTCTTGACAGAGTCTAAATTTGGTCCCTCAACTTCGAAACCGGACAACTTGCACCCTTAACTACTAAAACCGGACAAGGTTCATCCTTGGACACGGTTTTGACCGGTTTTGGTGCTGACTTTTGCCGGTTTTGACCGTGTTTTGACTCAAATTCGCGTACTTTCTTCAAATCCATTTATTTTATTTAGGTCTGCATACCATTTCCAAGTGCTTTTTTTAAATTCTGCGTACTTTCTGTAAAAGTTCAAGAATTTGAAAAAGTACACGGATTTGAAAGAAGTACACGAACATGAAAAAAGTACGCGGATTTAAGAAAAATATGCGAACTAGAAAAAGTATGCGGATTTGGAAAATTTTGTGAACTTGAAAAAAGTACGTGGATTTGAAAATAGTGCGGATTTCAAAAAGGTATGTAAATTTGAAATTTTACGTAAACGTGAAAAAGTACAGAGATTTGGAAAAAGTACATGCATTCTAAAGATTCAGATATTTGAAAGATATACACGTATTTAAGTTAGCACCAGTCAAAACTAGGGTGAGCCAGCACCAAAACCGCTCAAAATTGAGACCAGGGATGAATCTTGTCCGGTTTCAGTAGTTGGGGGTGCATGTTGTCCGATTTCGAAGATGAGGGACCAAATCTAGACTTGGACAAAAGTTAAGGGACGAAAAGTATACTTTTCTCATATAAATATGTATCCGGTTTGTGACTTATAGTCATCCGGATCAATGTCAAAGCTTGCATCAATGTAACCATTTACGACAAGCTCTTTGTCACATCCATAAACAAGAAACATATCCTTAGTCCTTTTTAGGTATTTCAGGATGTTCTTGACCACTGTCCAGTGATCCGCTCCTAGATTACTTTGGTACCTCCCTGCTAAACTTATAGCAAGGCACACATCAGGTAGGTCTAGTACACAACATTGCATACATGATAGAACCTATGGCTAAGGCATAGGGAATGACTTTCATTTTCTCTCTATCTTCTGCGGTGGTCGGGCATTGAGTCTGACCCAACTTCACACCTTGTAACACAGGCAAGAACCGTTTCTTTGAATGATCCATTTTGAACTTCTTCAAAACTTTATCAAGGTATGTGCTTTGTGAAAGACCAATTAAGCGTCTTGATCTATCTCTATAGATCTTGATGCCCAATATATAAGCAGCTTGACCGAGGTCTTTCATTGAAAAATTCTTATTCAAATATCCTTTTATGCTATCAAGAAATTTTGTATATTTTTTCCAATCAACAATATGTCATCCACATATAATATTAGAAATGCTACAGAGCTCCCACTCACTTTCTTGTAAATACAGGCTTCTCCAAAAGTCTGTAGAAAACCATATGCTTTGATCACACTATCAAAGCGTATATTCCAACTCCGAGAGGCTTGCACCAGTCCATAAATGGATTGCTCGAGCTTGCACACTTTGTTAGCACGTTTAGGATCGACAAAACCTTCTGGTTGCATCATATACAACTCTTCTTTAAGATATCCATTAAGGAATGCAGTTTTGACATCCATTTGCCAAATTTCATAATTATAAAATGCAGCAATTGCTAACATGATTCAGACAAACTTAAGCATCGCTACGGGTGAGAAGGTCTCCTCGTAGCCAACTCCTTGAACTTGTAGAAAACCTTCTGCAACAAGTCAAGGTTTGTAGAAAGTAACATTACCGTTAGTGTCAGTCTTCTTCTTGAAGATCCATTTATTCTCTTTGGCTTGCCGATCATCAGGCAAGTCAACCAAAGTCCACACTTTGTTCTCATACATGGATCCCATCTCAGATTTCATGCCCTCAAGCCATTTCGCGGAATTTGTGCTCATCATCTCTTCCTCATAGTTTGTAGGTTCATCATGGTCTAGTAACATGACATCTAGAACAGGATTACCATACCACTTTGGTGCGAACCGTACTCTGGTTGACCTACGAGGTTCGGTAGTAACTTGATCTGAAGTTTCATGATTATCATCATTAACTTCCTCACTAATTGGTGTAGGAATCACTGGAACTGATTTCTGTGATGAACTACTTTCCAATCTGGGAGAAGGTATGATTACATCATCAAGTTCTACTTTCCTCCCACTCACTTCTTTCAAGAGAAACTCCTTCCCTAGAAAGGATACATTCTTGGCAGCAATTATCTTGCCTTCGGATCTGTGATAGAAGGTGTACCCAACAGTTTCCTTTGGGTATCCTATGAAGACACATTTCTCCAATTTGGGTTCGAGCTTATCAAGTTGAAGCTTTTTCACATAAGCATCGCAGCCCCAAACTTTAAGAAACGATAGCTTAGGTTTCTTGCCAAACCACAGTTCATATGGTGTCGTCTTAACGGATTTAGATGGTTCCCTATTTAACTTGAATGCAGCCGTCTCTAAATCATAACCCCAAAACGATAGCGGTAAATCGGTAAGAGACATCATAGATCGCACCATATCTAATAAAGTACAGTTATGATGTTCGGACACACATTACGCTGTGGTGTTCCAGGTGGCGTGAGTTGCGAAACTATTCCACATTGTTTCAAATGAAGACCAAACTCATAACTCAAATATTCATCTCCACAATCATATCGTAGAAACTTTATTTTCTTATTACGATGATTTTCCACTTCACTCTAAAATTCTTTAAACTTTTCAAATGTCTCAGAATTATGTTTCATTAAGTAGATATACCGTCTGCTCAAATCATCTGTGAAGGTTTGAAAATAACGATACCCAGTGCAAGCCTCAACACTCATCGGACCGCATACATCAGTATGTATTATTTCCAACAAGTCATTTGCTCGCTCCATTGTTCCGGAGAACGAAGTATTAGTCATCTTGCTCATGATGCATGGTTCGCAAGCATCAAGTGATTCCAAAAGCCCATCAGCATGGAGTTTCTTCATGCGCTTTACACCAATATGACCTAAACGGTAGTCCCACAAATAAGTTGCACTATCATTATTAACTTTGCATCTTTTGGCTTCAATATTATGAATATGTGTATCACTACAATCGAGGTTCAACAAAAATAGACCACTCATCAGGGGTGCATGACCATAAAAGATATTACTCATATAAATAGAACAACCATTATTCTCTGATTTAGATGAATAACCGTCTCGCATCAAACAAGATCCAGATATAATTGTTCGTGCTCAACGCTGGCACCAAATAACAATTATTTAGGTCTAAAACTAATCCCGATGATAGATGTAGAGGTAGTGTGCCTACGATGATCACATCAACTTTGGAACCATTTCCCACGTGCATCGTGTCGGTGCAACAGACCCAATGTCTATCGCCCAGACAGTGCACAAGCACAGGAAAAAGAATGAAGCACCAGCCCAAGTCAGAGATTGAAACACCAAGAGATTCGAAGAACCAACATACGGCTCAGGGGGACCAAGATTGAGCCAGAGGAGCAAGATATCAGCAAGAGATGGGCCTCCCTTGCCGGGCGGCCGAGTCCGGCAAGGGGCAAGGCCACTGATACGTCTCCTGTCGGTGTCAAAACCGGCGGATCTCGGGTAGGGGGTCCCGAACTGTGCGTCTAGGCCGGATGGTAACAGGAGGCAGGGAACATGATGTTTTACCCAGGTTCGGGCCCTCTTGATGGAGGTAAAACCCTACGTCCTTCTTGATTAATATTGATGATATGGGTAGTACAAGAGTAGATCTACCACGAGATCAAGGAGGCTAAACCCTAGAATCTAGCCTATGGTATGATTGTTGTGTATGGAGTTGATCGCCTACGGACTACAACCCTCCGGTTTATATAGACACCGGATAGGGTTAGGGTTACATAGAGTCGGTTACAATGGTAGGAGATCTTGAATATCCGCATCGCCAAGCTTGCCTTCCACGCCAAGAAAAGTCCCATCCGGACACGGGACGAAGTCTTCAATCTTGTATCTTCATAGTCCAGGAGTCCGGCTGAAGGTATAGTCCGGCTACCTGAACACCCCCTAATCCAACACTCCCTCAGTAGCCCCTGAACCATGCTTCAATGACGACGAGTCTGGCTCGCAAATTGTCTTCGGCATTGCAAGGCGGGTTCCTCCTCCAAGTTCTTCAAGAAGATTTAAACACCCAGAATAGTGTCCGGCTCTACAAAATAAGCTTCCACATATTGCCATAGAGAGAATATTATAACACAAATCAAATCTGCTGACGTATTCCATAGTGCGTCATGACACTACAGCCAAGTCCTTTACTCAAATTGTTTTCACTTTTCCACCTCAGCGTGTTTTGCGAGGCGGTTTCCTTGGCACGTCTTGTCAAAGCAGAGATCGTGTGCTCCCCTTTTATGGGATTCTCATCAATACGGACATGGGTAACCCAATCGTGCACGCTAGCATGTTTTTTCGATTAAAGGCTAGTCCCAAACGGTTACGGGGAGGGCTCCTGGTATTCAACCTCTTATAAAGAGACCAAGGCCTTACTCCTTTTTCCAATCTCAAACGAGTTCGCCCGTCGCCTCGAGTTCCAACACCCTAGGCTCCAGATTCCACACGCTTCGGACCTTCGACAATGTCCGGTTCCGACCTTCAAGGCTGATGGATGCCCTCCTCCATCACGGAGGAGGACGTGCTAAAGTTGAGAGAGGCTAAGTTCTTGACCGCCGAAATTCCGCATAGGTTGCCTGCTCAAAGGCAGGCTATTCCCAGTCCCCAGCCCGGTGAGAGCGTAGTGTTCATGTCTCACTTCCTTTGGGGGTTAGGCTTCCCGATGGATCCCTTCATGAGGGGGCTGCTGTTTTATTACGGGCTGGAATTTCATGACTTAGCTCCGGAGTCCA
The DNA here is from genome assembly GCF_002162155.2 of Triticum dicoccoides. Lineage (NCBI taxonomy): Eukaryota > Viridiplantae > Streptophyta > Magnoliopsida > Poales > Poaceae > Triticum > Triticum dicoccoides. The sequence continues at coordinate 254,534,407 of NC_041382.1, forward strand.
TCCTCCACATTTCCTCATTCATCTTTGTGTGCGAAGCATTCCTCCGTGTTACTCCTCACTTTGCATTAAGACTTTTCGAGTGGAGCCGAAGATGATCGAGGGACGGCACGCAGAGTGCGGAGGCGCTGTCATAAGTAAGAATGCTGATGCTCCATGGCCCCAGGGCTCCTTTCAAGAGGAGCTCGGCTTGTGGCAACGAGAATGGTTCTATATCACCGCTCCCAGGAGCGCCAAGTGGGCGGCGCCTCCTGCCTTTCGGTCGGGTCCCCCATCACGGCTAGCGTCATGGGTCAACAAAGGATTAGATTGGGGGTTATCCAAAGACGTGCCCTTGTTGCAGGGCCGCATCAGGGATCTCTTAGAAAGAGACCTCAACCTGGTCAAGGTGATGCAGGTCATGCTGATTCGCCGAACACTGCCCGGCAAACGTCGCTCCCTTCGTCTGTGGGAGTTCAATCCGGAGGGACCACAAGCTCTCCAGCATTTTATGGGCGCAACGCCCGTGGAGATGTATAAACTGTTCTTCGGATCACAAATGATGTGTCCGGATTTGACCAAGGACGTAGGCCTAAGCTGCAATCGCCCGGATACCCAAGTAAGTAACCTTGTGCCCGGACCTACTATCCATATAATCGTCATAAACTTGCCCCTAAAAGAGTTGTCCTTTTAAACAGGAGTGGATAGCGAAGGCAAAGCTGATCAGGTGTCCGGCTCCCCTTCCTGAAACCAGGCCGGATCCCGTGCTTGTCAGGATGTTGAAGATAATGCCTTTGGAGGGAAGTAAGGGGAAGGACAAGGGAACTATGGCCTCCTCGAAGGAGGCTGCTCCGAAGGGAGGAACCGACAATTCCTATCCCAAGGGGAAGAAGAGGGCCGCCTCTGACGACCCGGAGACCATGGCCCCGAAGCGGGGGAGAAAATCCTCGTCAGAGGGTCCGACGCTGGGGAGTTCCTCGGCCGAACTACACCCTCAAAGGGATCAGCCCTCCAGCGAGCCATAAGTAGAGAGAGGTTTTCCTTTTAAGGGATGAGAGAAATCCTTGATTTATATCCGAGAAGATTAACCAAAATTTTACCTTGTAGCTCGGACCTCAGCCCTTCTCAGCAGAGCTCGTCTTCGGGGGATCTTCTTCCAGAGATGATGGAGAGCGGGACGCCTCCCCCTGCCGTACCGCCTAGCGAGGCAGGCAACCCTGAGGTGTCGTCGCGGAGGGTTTCTCTGAATTCGGCAGGGGCGAAAGATAGCTATGTGGCCCCCCAAGGCTCTCTGCGTCCAGCCTTCGAAAGAGGCCATAGGACAAGTCCGGCACCGTCTGGTGATCGGCCGGAGGAGCTAAAGATTCTGCTAGGGCGAGCTTCTATCTCAGAGGAGCACCGTGCATTGATGGGCACGGTGATTGAAAGGATTTCATCCGCAGAAAGAGGATTGCATGAGGCCGTCAAAAGTTTACTGACAGGTTTTGAGGTACGTTAGATAATGTACACTTTTGTTAGTTGCGCATAAGTAAGATGCGCCTGTGTAGATAGTAGCCCCTGAGACTCTGCGCGTTGTCAAGAAATGACGGCACGCAGAGGATCATAATCCCAGGTCTAAGATGTCGCCTTTGAATGTAGGTGGCGAGGTGTCCGGAATCAAGCCGAACTGATGATGTGGCCGAACTAAAGCGGCAACTGGACGTGACAGATGCCGATCTCGCGCTCGTCAACAAGCGGCTTGATGAGGCTCAAGGTATGTAATTCTTCGGGCGGCATTGGGTAAGAGGAGCTTCATGCCAGTGTCTTACAATGTGTGTGCTTGACGCAGATGGTACGGCCGCCGTGGAGAATCTTAGGACAGAACTTGCCCGAGCTAAGGAGCAAGCCAGAAAAAGTGATGCGGCTGCCAAGAAGGCCCTTGAAGAGCTGAGAGCCGAATAGGCTGCTCACTGCCGAAGCAAAGAAGAGATGGCCGAGATGGCCGAGAAGTTAAAGAGTGCTGCAGACCGTTGCAAACTTCTTGAGAAAGAAGACCGGGCGAGACAGATGGACTTAGAGAAGGCCGTTGCTGATGCCAAGGACGTTCGCTCTGCGATGAGAGCTGCGAAGGAGGAGCTGCGTCAGGCCGAACAGATTGCGGCTGGAAAGCCCTTTATGCTACGAAGGAAATTTTGTGATCCGAAGTTTGCTCCGTTGGACCGGATGTGGAGTGTGGAGGATACCTATCTGGACTTGGCAGCGAGTGCTGCTGATGCGACCGAACACTTTCAAGATCAGAAAGATCGCGAAGTGGAAAAGCTTTTCTGGTCGCAGTTTCACAATCCAGAGCGTCCACTGGCAGTGGATGATCGTTTGGCTCAATGGGCCAAACTAAATAGGTTGTCTGGACTCGCCATGAAGTATGTCATGGGTCACCTGTGGCCGGGGAGATCGGAGCCGAAGAGTTATTTCAGCTTGGTGCAGCAATTCCTTGACGCGGTGCCGCGTATAAATGCAATGAAGAGGTCAGCATGCATAGAGGGCGCTAGGATGGCTCTTGCCCGTGTTAAGACATACTGGGCAGAGATGGAGACCACCGTTGTTGAGTCCCGAGATTCGGACAAAAGCCGAGTACCCTCCGAGCACTATTTTCAGGAAGTTCTTGAAGGCGCTCGTGTAATAGAGACGCAGTGCCCGAAAGATGCCATGTTATGATAGCATATGTAATTATAAAGTAATATTTTGATAAATTGTAGTGGCCTTTTTTATACTTGTGCCTCCAAGTATTGGGAACACCTCCTGTGCGGCTGT